>NW_024070189.1:75614807-75724259 GCF_014754425.2 Oryx dammah | reverse complement strand
ACTATCTAGGTTGGTCATAACTTTTCTTCCAAGGAGTAAGCATCTTTCAGTTTCATGGCTGCAATCACCATCTGCAGTGATTTTGGAGCCCCAGAAAATAAAGTCTGACACTGTTTCCCCTGTTTCCCCATCTATTTCCCATGAAGTGATGGCACCAGATGCTATGATCTTCGTTTAATGAATGTTAAGCTTTAAGCCAACTTTTTCACTCTCCTCTTTCACTTTCATCAAGAGGCTTTTTAGTTCCTCTTCACTTTCTGCCATAAGGGTGGTGTCATCTGCATATCTGAGGTTATTGATATTTCTCCCAGCAATCTTGATTCCAGCTTGTGCTTCTTCCAGTCCAGCATTTCTCATGATGTACTCTGCATAGAAGTTAAATAAGCAGGGTGACAATATACAGCCTTGACATACTCCTTTTCCTATTTGGAACCAGTCTGTTGTTCCGTGTCCAGTTCTAACTGTTGCTTCCTGACCTGCATACAGATTTCTCAAGAGGCAGGTCAGGTGGTCTGGTATTCCCATCTCTTTCAGGATTTTCCACAGTTTATTGTGATCCACACAGTCAAAGGCTTTGGCATAGTCAATAAAACAGAAATAGATGATTTTTCTGGGACTCTCTTGCTTTTTCCATGATCCAGCAGATGTCGGCAGTTTGATCTCTGGTTCTTCTGTCTTTTCTAAAACCAGCTTGAACATCAGGGAGTTCACGGTTCATGTATGGCTGAAGCCTGGCTTGGAGAATTTTGAGCATTACTTTACTAGCATATGAGATGAGTGCAATTGTGTGGTAGTTTCAGCATTCTTTGGCATTGCCTTTCTTTGGAATTGGAATGAAAACTAACCTTTTCCAGTCCTGTGGCCACTGCTGAGTTTTCCAGATTTGCTGGCATATTGAGTGCAGCACTTTCACAGCATCATCTTTCAGGATTTGAAACAGCTCCACTGGAATTCCGTCACCTCCACTAGCTTTGTTCATAATGATGCTTTCTAAGGCCCACTTGACTTCACATTCCAAGATGTCTGGCTCTAGATTAGTGATCACATCTTCATGATTATCTGGGTCGTGTAGATATTTTTTGTACAGTTCTTCCATGTATTCTTGCCACCTCTTCTTAATATCTTCTGCTTCTGTTAGGTCCATACCATTTCTGTCCTTTATCGAGCCCATCTTTACATGAAGTGTTCCCTTGGTATCTCTAATTTTCTTGAAGAGATCTCTAGTCTTTCCCATTCTGTTGTTTTCCTCTATTTCTTTGCATTGATCGCTGAGGAAGGCTTTCTTATCTCTTCTTGCTATTCTTTGGAACTCTGCATTCAGATGTGCCTTGGATTATCATAAATCTGTCTGCTTCCCTGCCTTAATCCAACCTGACTTCAAACTAAACTCACCCTTTTTTAGAACAAGCTTGGCAATTTAGGCTTTATAGATAAGGGAAGAAATGCCTTCATTGCTAAATAATGGGCATGGTGATAGCCCATGGATCTTAAAAAGGGAAATTAGTTAAATAATTAATCTATAGATGACCTTCCTCTGAATTTCAAGGAAGAGTGAACTAACACTCATTAAGTAAATTTCTTGAGCACCTAGTATAGTAAAGTCCTGTTCTAAACATTGCAAAGGCCTCTTAAGAACTTCACAGCCTAGTGAAAAACAAAATATACAATTATAACACAGAACGAATGTGATTTTTTTAGTGAGATTTAAAGTTCCAGTTAAAATGTTAGGAGTTTAGCAGAAGAATGAAAAGAAATGAAAGACCCAAGCAGTTCCAAACTCAAGGAAATATTTTCAAATGTTTGTTCAATGAATGTGGATAAAACTCAGACTTACTGAGATAAAAATAAAAGTCCTCTAATCTCACAGAACATTTATAATTAGAAGTTACACCATGAAATATTTAGTCGTTTCAAGTTCAAGTTAGAAGAAATGTTTTTCAATTGAGTTTCTGGAACATAAACCACTCTGCTTTCTGGTGGGAAACATAAATGACTATATAAGTTGAATATAAAATTCATGAACATCTGGAAGCCTGCTAATTGCAGACAGAATGTCACATAAAACAAGAAATCAAAGAACTTCTTTCTGGCTCAAATGTCTTTAGGAGGGAGAAATCACTTTCCTTGGCACAAGTATGCCAGCATAATTGACAAAACGTTGAGATGGCACATTTTACCATATGTGCTTCTTCAGATCTAGTCAAGCCCCATGAACACCGGAGTCATAAACCCTACTTTTGGTCTAGGGCAGTATATGATAGATTCTTAAATCAGTGGCAATAAAAGAGGTAGTGCAGAAGTTTAAATACAGCAAACAGAAAGGAAACTGTCATAGCCAATCGAGATGAAGTAAATTCCCAATAAAAAAACTCTAATCTAAGTGCACTGGGGGGCAGGTCCCCAACGTGCTGAGAGAAATATCAACTCCATTATAACAGTGCCTAAACCACATTCCGTCTATAGCCTTGTTTTAACTGTCCAAGAGTTTTCTCACCTAAATTTAAGCCAACATTTAAAAATTGGGAAATTTTCTTGAGAAATACATATTTCTGCTTTCTCTGAGAAATAGGAAGATCCAATAATTCCTCCAGACTACAGCCTGCTGGTGTACATAAAAACTGCCACCCTTTTTTGGTGGTAGGGGTGATGCTGTCTCCAGTTCACACCCTCCCTGACTTATCTCTCCACAATGCACACACATACCCAGCACCGTGTTACTCTTTCTTTTCACTGACCTGGTCCTTGTAGGCATTTGAGCTCTAGTCCCTATATCAGAAAATGGTCACAAATCACAAGTCATCATTTTTAGTCTGCTTTTGATGATCCAAATCTTTCTTGGCACTGCATGCCTGAAGCTCATTGAAAGGCTTTCCCAGCTCACTGCACTCTGTTGCACCCACTACTCCTCCTGCATTGACTGGCACTTCTCTAAGTCTGCGGGAGTTTGAGAATGAGAATCACACTCTTGTGTCCACAGCCTGCTTGAGTTGAAACATAGACTAGGGAGTCAGGGACACAAATATAAAAATTCAGCTTTATTATTGATAACGTCTAGACAGTGTACTAAAAAAACAGAGACATCACTTCACTGACAAAGGTCCATATAGTCAAAGCTATGGTTTTTCCAGTAGTCATGCATGGATGTGAGAGTTGGACCATAAAAAAGGTTGAGCATGAAAGAACTGATACTTTCAAACTGTGGTGCTAGAGAAGACTATTGAGAGTCCCTTGGACTGCAAGGAGATCAAACTGGTCAACCCTAAAGAAAATCAACCCAAACACTCATTGGAAGGACTGAAGCTGAAGCGCCAATACTTTGCCACCTGATGAGAAGAGCCAACTCATTGGAAAAGACCCTGATGCTGGGAAAGATTGAAGGCAGGAGGAGAAGGGGATGACAGAGGATGAATGGTTAGATGGCATCATAGACTCAATGGACATGAGTTTGTGCAAACTCCGGGAAGACATTAGTCTGCACAAACTCCAGGAGATAGTGAAGGACAGTAAGCCTGGTATGCTGCAGTCCATGGGATCTCAAAGAGTCAGACTCAACTGAGCCACTGAATAACAACAGCAGATTGATAACACTGAAGAATGTAGTTTGGATCAGAGACCAAATGCACTTATAATACATTTACCTTCAACTGTGAACTTAACCCCATCCAAGATGGAAGACCTCTCTGCTGCAGGGACAGAACCTGTCCTGGAAAATTCTAATGTGTGCTCCAGGCTGCCTCTAGAAAACCCAGAAGCAGCAAAACAGATCCTGCTCAGTACCTTTTCCCAAACTCATCACTTCCAAAGCTCACTACTTGAACCTCAGTTAGCAGAAACGGTGTAGGGAAAGAGATTATCCCATATTGTCCCTCCTAGTGATTAGAATACATATTATAATATTTCCCTTGTATGGAAATCTAAGAAGTAGAAAATAAGCATCTCATACATGTATACACATTCCCATTTCCTGTTCTTTTCAATGATTTGGTTTAACAATCAAGGAAATGATGGGTGAGGAGCTTACCTCATCCCTTGGAGAAGGAGATGAATTTCAGAATAGTCCTCTTCTTTGTCCATAATACTAAATGTTTATCTGCTGTGCCCAAGTTGATTTTTTCCATGAAGAATATGAATTGGGTAAGAAGATTACATTCAGTAAGCATTCCAAAGTCCTATTGTACTTTAAGCTAAAAATGTACTTCCTATTTTTTTTTTCACATTCTAATTTGGGTCCAGTTCCACTGTCCATCATAGGACACTAAAATTGTCACAATGAAATCAAAAGTAGAATTACTGTGCTCCAATAATAGTGTCAATAGATAAAAATGACCCAAATTTTAATGTAAAAACTCTCCTATGAACTTCTCAGCAAGGAATTAAGGCCCCAGTATAAAATTAATCAATCATTTAAAAAAATATTCAGTCCCTGACACTTTGTGACCCCATGGCCTGCAGCACACCAGGCTTCCCTGTACATCAAACTCCATCAAGTCAGTGATGCCATCTAACCATCTTATCTTCTGTCATCCCTTTATCCTCCTGCCCTCAGTCTTTCCAAGCATCAGGGTTTTTTCCAATGAGTCAACTTTACACATCAGGTGGCCACATTATTGGAGCTTCAGCATCACTCCTTCCAAAGAATATTCAGGGCTGATTTCCTTTAGGATCAACTGGTTTGATCTCCTTGCAGTTTAAAAGACTCTCAAAAATCTTTTCCACAATTAAAATATACAAGAATATATTTTCCTCAAGAGTGTTCTGTATTTTCTAGAAAAGGTTCAGTTCAGTTCAGTCACTCAGTCATGTCCGACTATTTGTGACCCCATGAATCGCAGCATGTCAGGCCTCCCTGTCCATCACCAACTCCCAGAGTTTACTCAAACACATGTGCATTGACTGGGTGATACCATCCAGCCATCTCATCCTCTGTCGTCCCCTTGTTCTCCTGCCCTCAGTCCCTCCCGGCATCAGGGTCTTTTCCAATGAGTCAATTCTTCACATGAGCTGGCCAAAGTACTGGAGTTTCAGCATCAGTCCTTCCAATGAACACCCAGGACTCATCTCCTTTAGGATGGACTGGTTGAGTCTCCTTGCAGTCCAAGGGGCTCTCAAGAGTCTTCTCCAACTCCACAGTTCAAAAGCATCAATTCTTCAGCATTCAGCCTTCTTCACAGTCCAATTCTCACATCCATACATGACCACTGGAAAAACCATAGCCTTGACAAGATGGACATTTGTTGGCAAAGTAATGTCTCAGCTTTTGAATATGCTATCTAGGTTGGTCATAACTTTCCTTCCAAGGAGTAAGTGTCTTTTATTTCATGGCTGCAATCACCATCTGCAGTGATTTTGGAGCCCCCCAAAATAAAGTCTGACACTGTTTCCACTGTTTCCCCATCTATTTCCCATGAAGTGATGGGACCATATGCCATGATCTTCATTTTCTGAATGTTGAGCTTTAAGTCAACTTTTTCACTCTCCTCTTTCAAGAGGCTTTTTAATTCCTCTTCACTTTCTGCCATAAGGGTGGTGTCATCTGCATATCTGAGGTTACTGATATTTCTCCCCAAAAGGTTAGAGACTAGTTAGGTTGTAGTCTGAGCTGTATTCTGCAGGAATGAGTGTGTGTGAAGTTGCTCAGTCGTGTCCGACTCTTTGCAACCCTGTGGACTCTAGCCCGCCAGGCTCCTCTGTCCATAGGATTCTCCAGGCAAGAATACTGGAGTGGGTTGCCATTTCCTTATCCAGGGGATCTTCCCAACCCAGGGATCGAACCCAGGTCTCCTGCTTTGCAGGCAGACGCTTTATCCTCTGAGCCACCCAGGGAAGCCTGGTGAATATGGTCCCTTTATTACATCAGAAGTGAAACTCTTTTGCCTATGAGCCTGACTACCAAGAAAGTAGAAAGACTTAATAAAACATATAAATTTATTAGAATCCAAGTTCTAAAGCAATCTAATCCTAGTTCCAAAGCAATTATCCCAGGAATATAATTCAAAAATAGTGTTCCCAGAAACCAGTAAGTAATGTCTTCAAAGATGCTTAGTGCTATCTGAGGAAAGCAGAGTAGATGCAGAAAAATTTAATTTCTGTTATGCCAGATTCCCAGCTCGTCTGTCACTTGTCTATGGTCCAAAACCAGTCAATTGTGAAGTTTGCCATAAGGAGATTAATTATTTTTAACAAGTATAGAAGGGAGGGGTATCTACTTTTGCATTTTCTGTCCTTAATCAGAGAGTGAGGAAAACTTCTGGCAAAGCTTTGAAATTTGGGTGTCACCAGGTCTTACTGAAGTTCTTTCAGTTCCGTTCAGTATGTCAAAAGCTTTGTAATTTCATTGGCCTTTGAGTCTCAACTTTTCACTCCCACCCCCACCCCAGGCCTACATTTAAGGATGAGATTTTTCCAGCAGGCTGACTTGTTCTGCAAGGACTATTGCCACTTGCTCTGAAATGTCCTAGTTCTATGAGATTTCCCAGGGAGAGAAACTTTCCATATTACTCCAACACAGTTTCTGTTGGAGTATCCACAGGCCCCATCTTTTCTCAGCTTTTGAATGTTCTAGACTTCAAGCAGCATCTCTTTCTGCTATGTACTTTTCAATAGCAGGGAGGAAAGCTCTAATGTTTTATTTCTATCTGCCTTTCTCCTACTCTCAGGAGGCTCAACTAGCTTAACCTTCATCTAAAATAGATCCTTTTCCTTCTCTACCACATGTATGGCTATTCATAAGAAATGAGTATCTGCTTTGCTTTTCATTTGTCTCTATTATTAATTATCTACTTCTCTGATATAATTTTCTCCAGCTTTCATCTTATAATCATGATAAGATTATCATGAGAGTCAGTGATATCTGGTGCTGCCATAAACATCCCCTGTTCCAACCAGTTTTGTCCACCCTCACCTCCTCAGTAAAATCATTCCAATCACTATCTCATCACACACGTGTCTGAACTAGGCTGGATTAGATCTAGCACTGTCTTTTCAATGAATGTTATCTTTCAGGTACTTTCCCTTCAAACCTTTATTGAATAAATTTCTTCCCCTTGGAAGAGAAGCAGCATCTTTATTTCCACATACAATAACAATTATCTTAAAAGTCAGTACTTCTCTCTCTCTCTCTCTTTTTTTTTTACTGATTTTTTTCAGTCATTGCCTTTCAAATCTGTCCAAGTTTCTTTCCCATATGGTTAGTTCTTATTAAGGACTCTCTATTTACCACTTTAAGAGGGGAGCTTTCAAGAGTCTGTTGGATCTGGATGCCCTTCGTGTAATAGTTTTAATACACTCTCAGCGATCCTGCCACTATGCTACATCTCTATTTCTTTAGGTCCCAATCGCCCTCTCTAATCCTAGAATAACTGAAAACAATTCTCTTTTATAGTTCCACTTTCAGGAACAGCTAAATTACAGCTTACTTTTTAAAATGTGTCATTTCTAGCTAGTCAGATCTCGGAGATCTCAATCATACTCCCAAGAATACATCACTCTCCCTCCAATGTAATTTGCCTGTTCTGCTGCTTTTTCTATTTCTTTTTTTCATTCTCCCCAAAATTCCTGTTCTAATAATAAAACCAAAGCATATTTTTAAATCAAGACATTCTTCTTGAATTCCAAATGAAGACATTCCAGAAAGACAATGTATAAGGTACGAGCTATTTTAATTTTCTCTTTAGATTTAGGATTGGCAATAATTTTGTTACTTTTTTGCACTATTCCCTACACAATGAGAGTATCATTTTTTTTTGTGCATGTTCTTTAGTAAATTCCTTCAATCTTCTAAGGGTAAAACCAGGATCTAAGTCTCTGAAATAAAACTATTGTCAGTGTTGTTATAATCAGAATTTTCAGACCTCGTATGAGTCCATGAACTGGGATGGGAGTAGTCATTTCTCAGTGCACAATTCTCATGATTCTAAGCATTTAGCTTCTTCATAGCTCCTTCCCTTGATGCTGAATGCAGTTCACATAAATAGAAATGAAATTTAGAGCAGCTTATCAAGCACTACATTTGTATTCCAGGCATAAAATTCATACTAGTTATTTGTAGCCCACGTGGTCTGAGCTGACTTTGCAAACTATCTACAGACCTAACTGAAAAACACAACAAAAGCAGCATAAATACTCCACCCACTAATGCCTATTAAGCATGTAGGCTGTAAATGAGTTTCATAAACATGGCATTTTTATTTTAAAAAATATACTGTTGAAAATCAAATGGGATAATGCAAGTGAAAGTGTTTTGATGAAGTTAAGTGCTTTATATGTGGAAGGTGTTATTATTATTATCTTTATCTTATGATTCCAGTGCTGATTTTCAGTCCTTATACCCTTGCTCATATCTAATCAATTGGAATTCATTCAATGGCTAAGATGTCATTATCTTGAGTCTAAGGAACTACTAAAGTCTAAATATATTTCACCTTAATGTGTGCCTTCTGTCAACTCATTTGCAATGCTATCAAGAAAATCCATCAATTTTTCTAGCATAACTTACTTTTGATTAAAAGAAAACTAATTTTTCCATATACTCTTTCTTAAGAATATGCTTATTTTTTAAATATTCATATTTCTATTTCAACAAGAAAAAAAGAGGTTATACATGAAAGGCACTGTTTTAGTTGATTTAAAAACACAATAAATCAATATTTTGCATTTTAAAATTTTATTGTAAATATTCCTTACCAAAACATAACTCTACCTCCCAGTTAGTATCAAAAGTGAAGAACTCTGTAAGTGAAACAATGATTATGATAGAATAATAATTACCTCAAGAAATTATAAGGAAAATAAAAAGCATGTAGGCTGAAGTTCTTCCTGTTTTGAGTCAAGCCTTGACAAAGAGTAAAAGTTCTCCTTTTCTTGGATGGGAATAAGCAATGAACCTGATATGCCTGGAATGTTAGCCTTATATTCAATCATTTTAGCAATATTTAGCAATATTCAGATTTATGGATTCTTTCATACCCATTTTTGGAGACATCAGGATGAAAGTGAATATTACAGAGAAAGA
The DNA here is from genome assembly GCF_014754425.2 of Oryx dammah. Lineage (NCBI taxonomy): Eukaryota > Metazoa > Chordata > Mammalia > Artiodactyla > Bovidae > Oryx > Oryx dammah. Next base: position 75,715,249 of record NW_024070189.1, on the reverse strand, counting down.
TATACTTGTCTTTCACAACCCTCTAATATCCAAGTGATAAATGACTTTTACCTAATGAGTCAGACAAATTATCCCTTTGTAAAAATAAATTCTGTATCTCACAAGGATTATATTAAAAATGAGAATTTTTTATCAAATGACATCTTAAGAAAGTGAAAATATTATTTATAATTAGGAAAAGAAACGCTTTCAAAAGTAAAACTGAAATACTAGTATGAAAGATACATATTAAAACTCAAACAAAACAATAAGGAAAGTGCAAATAGCCCAATGAGAAAAAAACAGGCAAAGGACATGAATAGGGATTTCATAGAAGAGGAAATATACACAGTCAATGAATCAGAGAGTTGCCCAAACTCATTAATAATCATGAAATGCAAATCTAAGCCACAGTAAGGTATTATATCTACTCAGTAAGCAAAAAACAAGATATCCAACAAAATAATTATTAGAGAAAATGGGAATCAGTAAGGTTTCTTAGGACTTCCCTGGTGGCTCAGACGGTAAAGCGTCTGTCTACAATGTGGGAGACCTGGGTTCGATCCCTCAGTCGGGAAGATCCCCTGGAGAAGGAAATGGCAATCCACTCCAGTACTATTGCCTGGAAAATCCCATGGACAGAGGAGCCTGGTAGGCTACAGTCCATGGGGTCGCAAAGAGTCGGACACGACTGAGTGACTTCACTTCAAGGTTTCTTAGGGAGTAACGTCAGCAGTGGGCTTCCCTGGTGGCTCATTGTAAGAACCTGCCTACCAATGCAGGAGACACAAGTTTGACCCCTGGGTCAGGGAGATTCCCCTGAAGAAGGAAATGGCCACCTACTTCAGTATTCTTGCCTGGCAAATCTCATGGACAGAGGAGGTAGGCTACAGTCCATGGAGTCACAAAGAGTTGGAACCAACTTAGCGACTAAACAACAGCAACGTCAGCAATATGGCAGAATAGGAGGTCCCAGCACACATCTTTCCACAGGAACAAATATTTGACAAGTATCCCATAGACAAAAGTGCTTTTATAAGAGCTTTGGAACTCAAATAAGAGGTTGTGAAACCTTGGTGCTGCCCACAACTGAAGAGAGTCACCTGAAGAAGGCAGGTCTGCACACAGATGCCAGACCCAGTGACTCTGGCCCTCACTGCAGAGCAGAAGCAGGCCCAACTCCCTCAAACTCAGCTCTAGCTACACTTGATCATAGTCTTGCAACCAGTCTCTCCTCTCAGGGACCTAGGAGGAACCAGGCCCCACTATAGCACCAGTTACAGGCCTACTAGCCTTGGATCCAACTGCTGTTTCTGAAGCAGCTCTGTGACCCGGCTCCAGCTCTGCCCTGCTGTAGTCGGAGGCTGGCTTGTCTACCCACAGACCAGCCGAGTGACTGAACAAGAATACACTTAGAAACCAGTAGAAGCCACAGTCATCTGGCCTGCCAAATACAGAGTCATATTTTTTAATATGAACATTTATAGACTATAAATCCAGAAATTTTACTTCATTGAATATAATCAACAAAGATCTTGCAAGTATATATCAAGAATTTTCACAGCAGAATTGTTCATCATATTTAAAACCACATTAAATGCTCACAACAGGTGAATATATAAATTATGGTGGCTTCACAGTGAAAATAGTAGTGAAAACAGGTGAACTCCAACTCCTAAGGTGAAATAGGTGAGCTTTACTCATAAGAATGTTCATTCAGTTCAGTCACTCAGTCATGTCTGACTCTGCAACCCCATGGACTGCAGCATGCCAGGTCTCCCTGTCCATCACCAACACTGGGAGCAGAATAATATTGAATGAAATGAGCCCCAGAGGACTATGGATGGCTTAATTTCAAGAAGTCAAGGCTCTAGAAAAAAATTTAATGTGACTAAAATAAAGCAATATTTTATTTAAGCATATATGGCAAGCATAAGTCCAGGAAAGCAGTTATATCAAGAGAAGAAAAAGAAGACAGGATGGGGAAATAATAAATAGATAGTAATTGTGGTTATATTCTAATTTTCAGATCAGATGTAAGTTTTATGGATGCTAATTTATTATAAATAAATAATTTAATTATAAAGTAAATAAAAGTGAACCATTAAAGTTAATAATAAAAGTGTTCCGTGGCCTAGGAATTCTGAATAATTCAGTTTTGTGTGTAAAGTACACAAAGGAAATACATACCTATATATGTATATGCATGTAATGCTCATATACAATAATATTTACAATAGCAGACCACTTTTGCTTTCATTTGAAATTTTTTGAAAACTGGAAATGAGATGTCCTAATTATATAAAATTTGATTCACAATAGGCTTTAGGTTAACACTGTACAATATTCAATGATATGTTAACAACAGAGAAACTCTATAACTCAGTCATGTCTGACTCTTTTCCATCCCATGGACTGTAATCCGCCAGGCTCCTCCCACCATGGGAATCTCCAGGCAAGAATACTGGTGTGGGTTGCATTTCCTTCTCCAGGGGATCTTCCCAACCCAGGGATCAAACCCAGGTCTCTTGCAGTGCAGGAAGATTCTTTACCATCTGAGCCACCAGGGAAGCCAGTTTATATACAGTACTGTGTGTACGTTAATCTCAAGCTCCTAATTTTTCCCTGCCCTGCCTTTCCCCTTTGTTAACCATAAGTTTGTCTCCTATGTCTCTGGGTCTATGATTATATTAAAGTTACCTGTCATTGCTAGTTAGTGTCCCTAACTACCTCGCAAAAACAAATATGATTCTCTCTTGCAGAAAATAATATTATCATAATATTCAAATCATATCTATAATTTTTGATAAGTAATATCTAGCACTTTATGAAAATTATCAGGTAAAATAGGAGATACTATGTATCTAAATAACTTTAGAAAACATAGTGTGTCTAAAAATCAACAGAAACAATGTATTATAGAAATAGTCACAAAGGGGATCCTGAGGCAAGAACATTAAGATAAATTGGGTCTATTTATTGTTATTGTTCAGTCCATGCTACGTGAAGTCAACATTTCAGTTGAATATCAGTAGTGTTAATGCTTTGGAAAGAATCATAGGAGAGGAGTGGTAGCCCATGTTCTTTAATCCAACAATATTACAGAAATAACACTGAACTAGGAATCAAGAAATTAGATTCTATCTGGCTTTGACCCTAAGTAAATTTAGACAAGCTTCTTAGCCTTTCTTGGCACATTTTCTTGATTATTGAAGGATCTCTTAATTCCCCAAAAATCTAAATAGTCTATGACATAATGCAAATCAATACAAACTTTTCAGCAAAAATATGTGATATACATTCCAGGATCTTTCTCCAAACTTTACATTCAAGGTTTCTACAAATATACATTAAATATATCCTTCAATTCTAAAAGATATATTTAAAATAGGTAGCAGTTAAGTGTCAAAGATAGGAGTCAATGACTAGCCTAATCACCAACTAACATTTTCTAACATTTTTGTCTGAGCACATAAATAAAACATTTGCTGTTTACTGGTACTTCTATTAAGTTTCTAAAGTCTTTGAAATTTACACTTTCAAAGGTAATCATTGTCTTTTTTTCTCTCCCTCAGATGCTCTGCCAACGTGGAAATAAAGGAAACTTTCATCTATTAATTTTTCTAAGAAGCTATGCCATTTGCATCTTACATATTTCATTAAAATTTAATGTCTTTAACATGAGACTCAGACATGTTAGTTTTTAATCTCCCTCTGATGAGGCCATTGCACTGTATTAATGACATCTAATTATTAAAAATTAAAATTATTTTAATTTATTATTTATTGAAGGATAATTGCTTTACAGAATTTTGCTGTTTTCTGTCAAGCCTCAACATGAATCAGCCATAGGTATACATATATCCCCTCCCTTCTGAAACTTCCTCTCATTTCCCTCCCCATCCCACCCCTCTAGGTTGATACAGATCCCCTGTTTGAGTTTCCTGAGCCATACGGCAAATTCCGGTTGGCTATCTATTTTACAGATGGTAATGTAAGTTTCCATGTTACTCTTTCCATACATCTCACCCTCTCCTCCCCTCTCTCCATGTCCATAAGTCTATTCTCTATGTCTGTTTCTCCAGTGTTGCCCTGTAAATAAATTTGTTAGTACCATTTTTCTAGATTCCGTATATGTGCGTTAGAATACAGTATTTCTCCTTCTGACTCACTTCACTCTGTATAATAGGTTCTAGGTTCATCCATCTCATTAGAAGTGACTCAAATGCATTCCTTTTTATGGCTGAGTAATACTCCATTGTGTATATCTATCACATTCTTTATCCATTCATCTGTCGATGGACATCTAGGTTGCTTCCGTGTTCTAGCTATCGTAAATAGTGCTGCAATGAATAGAATACATGTGTCTCTTTCCATTTTGGTTTCCTCAGGGTATAAGCCTAGGAGTGATTGCTGAATCATGTGGTGGTTTTATCCCCAGTTTTTTAAGGAATCTCTCCATTCTATCTTGCATAGTGGTGGTATCAATTTACATTCCCACCAACAGTGCAAGAGTGTTCCCTTTTCTCCACACCCTCTCCAGCATTTATTGTTTGTAGGCTTTTTCATGGTGGTCGTTCTGGCTGGTGTGAGGTGATATCTCATTGCAGTTTTGATTTGCATTTCTCTAATAATGAGTGATGTTGAGCATCTTTTCATGTGTTTGTTAGCCATCTGTATGTCTTCTTTGGAGAAATGTCTGTTTAGGTCTTTTTCCCATTTTTTGATTGAGTTGTTTGTTTTTCTGGTATTGAGTTGTATGCGCTGCTTGTATATTTTGGAAATTAATCTTTTGTTAGTTGTTTCATTTGCTTTTATTTTCTCCCATTCTGAGGGTTGTCTTTTCACCTTGCTTATAGTTTCCTTTGCTGTGCAACAGCTTTTAAGTTTAATCAGGTTCCACTTGTTTACTTGTGTTTTTATTTCCATTACACTAGGAGATGGGTCATAGAGGATCTTGCTTTGATTTGTGTCATCGAGTTCTGCCTATGTTTTCCCCTAAGAATTTTATAGTTTCTGGTCTTGCATTTAGGTCTGTAATCTACTTTGAGTTTATCTTTGTGTATGGTGTTAGGAAATGTTCTAATTTCATTCTTTTACATGTAGCTGTCCAGGTTTCCCAGCACCATTTATTGAAGAGGCCATCTTTGCCCCATTGTGTATTCTTGCCCACTTTGTAAAAAATAAGGAACCATAGGTACATGGGTTTATCTCTGGTCTTTCTCTATCTTGTTCCATTGGTCTATATTTCTGTGTTTGTGCCAGTATCATACTGTCTTGATGACTGTAGCTTTGTAGTATAACCTGAAGTCAGGAAGGCTGATTTCTCCAGTTCCAGTCTTCTTTCTTGACTGCTTTGGCTGTTCAGGGTCTTTTGTGTTTTCATATAAGTTGTGAAATGTTTTATTTTATTTCTGTGAAAAATGTCATTGGTAATTTGATAGGGATTGCATTGAATCTGTAGATTGCATTTGGTAGTATAGTCATTTTCACAATACTGATTCTTCCTACCCAGTAACATGGAACATCTCTCCATTTGTTTATGCTATTCTTTATTTCTTTCATCAGTCTTATAATTTTCTGTGTACAGTTCGTTCACCTCCTTAGGTAAGTTTATTCCTAGATATTTATTTTTTTGCAAAGGTGAATGTGATTGATTCTTTAATTGTTCTTCCTGATTTTTCACTGTTAGTATATAGAAATGAAAGTGATTTCTGTGTATTGATTTTGTAACCTGTGGCTTTGCTAAATTCACTGATTAGCTCTAGTAATTTTCTGATACTATCTTTAGGGTTTTCTATGTACAGTATCTTGTCATCTTCAAACAGTGAGAGCTTTACTTCTTTTCCAATCTGGATTCCTTTTATTTCTTTTTCTTCTCTGATTGCTATAGCTAGGACTTCCAGAACTATGTTGAATAAAATAGTGGCATTCCTGATCTTAGGGGGAATGCTTTCAGTTTTTCACCATGGAGAATAATGTTTGCTGTAGGCTTATCATATATGGCCTGTACTATGTTGAGGTACATTCCTTCTATGCCCATTTTTGAAGAGTTTTAATCATAAATAGGTGCTGAACTTTGTCAAAGGCTTTTTCTGCAACTATTGAGATGATCATATGGTTTTTATCTTTCAATTTGTTAATATGGTGTATCACATTGATTGATTTGTAAATATTGAAGAATCCTTGCATCTCTGGAATAAACCCAACTTGATCATTGTGTATGAGCTTTTTGATGTGTTGCTGAATTCTGTTTGCTAAGATTTTGTTAAGGATTTGTGCATCCATGTTCGTCAGTGATATTGGCCTGTAGTTTTCTTTATTTGTGTTGTCTTTGTCTGGTTTTGGTATCAGGGTGATGATGGCCTCATAGAATGAGTTTGGAAGTGTTCCTTTCTTTGTAGTATTTTGAAAGAGTTTTAGAAGGATAGGCATTAGCTCTTCTCTAAATGTTTGATAGAATTCTTCTGCGAAGCCATCTGGTTCTGGGCTTTTGTTTTTGGGGAGATTTTTGATCATAGCTTCGATTTTGGTGCTTGTAAATGGGTTGTTCATAATTTCTGCTTCTTTCTGATTTAGTCTTGGAAGATTGAACTTTTCTAAGAATCTGTGCATTTCTTCCAGGTTATCTATTTTATTGCCATACAGTTGTTCATAATAGTCTCCTATAATCCTTTGTACTTCTGCATTGTCTGTTGCTACTTCTTTTTCATTTTTAATTTTTTTATTTGATTCTTCTCTCTTTTTTTCCTGATGAGTCTGGCTAAGGGTTTGTCAATTTTGTTTATCTTCTCAAAGAACCAGTTTTTAGTTTTACTTATCTTTACTATTGTTTCTTTCATTTCTTTTTCATTTATTTCTGTTCAGATATTTACGATTTCTTTCCTTCTACTAATTTTGGGATTTTTTTCTTCTTCTTTTTCCAGTTGTTTTAGGTGTAAAGTTAGGTTGTCTATTTGATGTTTTTCTTGTTTCTTGAGGTAGGATTGTATTGCTATAAACTTCCTTTTTAGGACTGCTTTTGCTGCATCCCATAGGTTTTGAGTTGTCATGTTTTCATTGTCATTTGTTTCTAGAAATGTTTTGATGATCCCTTTTGATTTCTTCAGTAACCTGTTGGCTATTTAGAAACGTGTTTTTTAATCTCCATGTGTTTGTGTTTTTTACAGTTTTTTTCTTGTAATTGATATCTAGTCTCATAGCATTGTGGACAGAGAAGATGCTTGATATGATTTCAATTTTCTTAAATTTACTGAGGTTTGATTTGTGACCCAAGATGCGGTCTATCCTAGAGAATGTTCCATGTGCACTTGAAAAGAAGGTCTATTCTTCTGCATTTGGATGGAATGTCCTGAAGATATCAATGAGATCCATCTCATCTAACATATTATTTAAGACTTTTGCTTCCTTATTAATTTTCTGTTTTGATGATCTTTCCATAGGTGTGAGTAGGGGTTAAAATCTCCTAGTGTTATTGGGTTATTGTCGATTTCTCCTTTTATGTCTGTTAGTGTTTGTCTTTTGTATTGAGGTGCTCCTATATTGTATGCCTAGATATTTACAATTGTTATGTCTTCCTCTTGGATTGATCCCTTGATCATTATGTAGTGTCCTTCCTTATCTCTTATAACCTTCTTTATTTTAACATCTATTTTGTCTGATATGAGGATTGCTATGCCAGCTTTCTTTTGCTTCCCATTTGCATGGAATATATATTTTTTTTCCATCCTCTCCCACTTTCAGTCTATATGTGTCTTGAGGTCTGAAGTGGGTTTCTTGTAGACAGCATATATATGGGTCTTGTTTTGTATCCATTCAGCCAGTCTGTGTCTTTTGGTTGGGGCATGTAATCCATTAACATTTAAAGTAATTGTTGATATATATGTCCCTATTGCCATTTTCTAATTGTTTGGGGTTGATTTTGTAGATCTTTTTTCTTATGTTGTATTTCTTGTATATCAAGTCTGTTTAACATTTGTTATAAAGCTGGTTTAGTGGCTTTGAACTCTCTTAACTTTTGCTGTCTGAAAACCTTTTTATTTCTCCATCAATTTTGAATGAGATCCTTGCTGGGTACAGTAATCTTGGTTATAGATTTTTCCCTTTCAATAATTTAAATATATCCTGCCCTATCCTTCTGGCCTGCAGAGTTTCTGCTGAAGGATAAACCGTTAAGTGTATGGGGTTTCCCTTGTATGTTACTTGTTGCTTCTCCCTTGCGGCTTTTAATATTCTTTGTTTGTGTTTAGTCTTTATTAGTTTGATTAGTATGTGTCTTGGCATGTTTCTCCTTGGGTTTATCCTGTATGAGACTCTTTGTGCCTCTTGGACTTGATTGGCTATTTCCTTTTCCATGTTGGGGAAATTTTCAACTATAATCTCTTCAAAAATTTTATCATACCCTTTCTTTTTCTCTTCCTCTTCTGGGGCCCCTATAATTCAGGTGTTGGTGTGTTTGATATTGTTTCAGAGGCCTCTGAGACTATCCTCAGTTCTTTTCATTATTTTTACTTTATTCTGCTCTTCAGAAGTTATTTCCACAATTTTATCTTCCAGCTCACTGATTTGTTCTTCTGCTTCAGATATTCTGCTATTGACTCCTTCTAGAGTGTTTTTAATTTCAGTAATTGTGTTGTTTGTCTCTATATGCTTATTCTTTAATTCTTCTAGGTCTTTATTAATTGATTCTTGCATTTTCTACATTTTTTTTTCAAGATTTTTGATTATCTTTACTATCATTATTCTGAATTCTTTTTCAGGTAATTTGCCTATTTCCTCTTCATTTACTTGGACTTCTGTGTTTCTAGTTTGTTCCTTCATTTGTGCAATATTTCTCTGCCTTTTCTTTTTTTTTTAAGTTTTTGTGTCTGAGGTCTCCTTTTCACAGGCTTCAAGGAAAGTTGAACTCTTTCCCTGAAAAAGATTGAATTCTTTCTTCCTTTTGCTTTCTGCCTTCCTAAGATTGGTCCAGTGGTTTGTGTGAGCCTCATATAGGGTGAGAATTGTGCTGAGTCTTTGTTTGTCTGTTTGTTTTTCCTCTAATGGGCAAGGTTGAGTGAGGTGGTACTTCTGTCTGCTGATGATTTGGTTTGTATTTTTGTTTTGTTTGTTGTTTAGATGAGGCATCCTGCACGGGGTACTACTGGTGGTAGAGTGATGCTGGGTCTTGTAGTCAAGTGGTTTCCTTTGTGTGAGTTCTCAATATTTGATGCTCTCTAGGGTTAGTTCATGATCTGAGCCACAGTCAGCTCCTGGTCTTGTTTTTGTTGACTGTATAGAGCTTCTCCATCTTTGGCTCTAAAGAATATAATCAATCTGATTTCGGTGTTGACCATCTGGTAATGTCCATGTGAAGAGTCTTCTCTTGTGTTGTTAGAAGAGGGTGTTTGCTATGACCAGTGCATTGTCTTGGCAAAACTCTATTAGTTTTGCCCTGCTTCATTCCACATTCCAAGGCCAAATTTGCCTGTTACTCCACATTCCAAGGCCAAATTTGCCTGTTATTCCAGGTGTTTCTTAACTTCCTACTTTTGCATTCCAGTCCCCTATCATGAAAAGGACATCTTTTTTGGGTGTTAGTTCTAAAAGGTCTTGTAGGTCTTCATAGAACCGTTCAATTTCAGCTTCTTCAGCGTTTCTGGTTGGGGCATAGACTTGGATTACTATGATATTGAATGATGTGCCTTAGAAACGAACAGAGATCATTCTGTCGTTTTTGAGACTGCATCCAAGTACTGCATTTCAGACTCTTTTGTTGACCATGATGGCTACTCTGTTTCTTCTGAAGGATTCCTGCCTGCAGTAGTAGATATAATGGTCATCTGAGTTAAATTCACCCATTCCAGTCCATTTTAGTTCACTGATTTCTAGAATGTCAACGTTCACTCTTGCCGTTTCTTGTTTGACCACTTCCAATTTGCCTTGATTCATGGACCTGACATTCCAGGTTCCTATGCAATATTGCTTTTTACAGCATCAGACCTTGCTTCTGTCACCAGTCACATCCACAGCTGGGTATTGTTTTTGCTTTGGTTCCATCCCTTCATTCTTTCTGGAGTTATTTCTCCACTGATCTCCAGTAGCATATTGGGCACCTACTGACCTAGGGAGTTCCTCTTTCAGTATCCTATCATTTTGCCTTTTAATACTGTTCATGGGGTTCTCAAGGCAAGAATACTGAAGTGGCTTGCCATTCCCTTCTCCAGTGGACCACATTCTGTCAGACCTCTCCACCATGACCTGCGTGTGAAAGTAAGAAATAGATTTAAGGGACCAGATCTGATAGATAGAGTGCCTGATGAACTATGGACGGAGGTTCGTGACATTGTACAGGAGGCAGGGATCAAGACCATTGCATGGAAAAGAAATGCAAGAAAGCAAATTGGCTGTCTGGGGAGGCCTTACAAATAGCTGTGAAAAGAAAAGAAGCAAAAAGCAAAGGAGAAAAGGAAAGATATAAGCATCTGAATGCAGAGTTCCAAAGAATAGCAAGAAAAGATAAGAATGCCTTCCTCAGCGATCAATGCAAAGAAATAGAAGAAAACAACAGAATGGGAAAGACTAGAGATCTCTTCAAGAAAATTAGAGATACCAAGGGAACATTTCATGCAAAGATGGGCTCGATAAAGGACAGAAATGGTATGTACCTAACAGAAGCAGAAGATATTAAGAAGAAGTGGCAAGAATACACAGAAGAACTGTACAAAAAAGATTTTCATGATCTGGATAATCACGATGGTGTGATCACTCACCTAGAGCTAGACATCCTGGAATGTGAAGTCAAGTGGGCCTTAGAAAGCATCACTACGAACAAAGGTAGTGGAGGTGATGGAATTCCAGTTGAGCTGTTTCAAATACTGAAAGATGATGCTGTGAAAGTGCTTCACTCAATGTGCCAGCAAATTTGGAAAACTCAGCAGTGGCCACAGGGCTGGAAAAGGTCACTTTTCATTCCAATCCCAAAGAAAGGCAATGCCAAAGAATGCTGAAACTACCACACAATTGCACTCATCTCACACGCTAGGAAAGTAATGCTCAAAATTCTCCAAGCCAGGCTTTAGCAACACGTGAACCATGCACTTCCAGATGTTCAAGCTGGTTTTAGAAAAGGCAGAGGAACCAGAGATCAAATTGCCAACATCCTCTGGATCATGGAAAAAGCAAGAGAGTTCCAGAAAAACATCTATTTCTGCTTTATTGACTATGCCAAAGCCTTTGACTGTGTGGATCACAATAAACTGTGGAAAATTCTGAAAGAGATGGGAATACCAGACCACCTAACCTGCCTCTTGAGAAATTTGTATCCAGGTCAGGAAGCAACAGTTAGGACTGGACATGGAACAACAGACTGGTTCCAAATAGGAAAAGGAGTACGTCAAGGCTGTATATTGCCACCCTGCTTATTTAACTTACATGCAGAGTACATCACGAGAAACGCTGGGCTGGAAGAAGCACAATCTGGAATCAAGATTGCTGGGTGAAATATCAATAACCTCAGATATGCAGATGACACCACCCTTATGACAGAAAGTGAAGAGGAACTAAAAAGCCTCTTGATATAAATGAAAGAGGGGAGTGAAAAAGTTGGCTTAAAGTTCAACATTCAGAAAACGAAGATCATGGCATCTGGTCCCATCACTTCATGGGAAATAGATGGGGAAACAGTGGAAACAGTGTCAGACTTTATCTGGGGGCTCCAAAATCACTGCAGATGGTGACTGCAGCCATGAAATTAAAAGACACTTACTCCTTGGAAGAAAAGTTATGACCAACCTAGATAGCATGTTGAAAAGCAGAGACATTACTTTGCCGACTAAGGTGTGTCTAGTCAAGGCTATGGTTTTTCCTGTGGTCATGTATGGATGTGAGAGTTGGAATGTGAAGAAGGCTGAGCACTGAAGAATTGATGCTTTTGAACTGTGGTGTTGGAGAAGGCTCTTGAGAGTCCCTTGGACTGCAAAGAGATCCAACCAGTTCATTCTAAAGGAGATCAGCCCTGTGATGTCTTTGGAAGGAATGATGCTAAAGCTGAAACTCCAGTACTTTGGCCACCTCATGAGAAGAGTTGATTCATTGGAAAAGACTCTGATTCTGGGAGGGATTGGGGGCAGGAAGAGAAGGGGACGACAGAGGATGAGATGGCTGGATGGCATCACTGACTCGATGGACATGAGTCTGAGTGAACTCCGGCAGTTGGTGATAGACAGGGAGGCCTGGTGTGCTGCGCTTCATGGGGTCGCAAAGAGTCGGACACAACTGAGCGACTGAACTGAACTGAACTGAACTGAGGGTTAGTTCTCTGATAGTCTAGGGTCTGGGAGTCAGTGCTTCCACGCCAAAGGCTCAGGGCTTGTTGTGGTCAGGAACGAAGATTCCACAAGTGGTTTGTTATGGCATTGAGGGACAGTAAAACCAATATCCAAAAATAAGAAACCAAAGATGACCCCCAGACCAATGGCAGTTACAAAATCAGGCAAATAATAATTAAAATAATGGAATATACACATATACATATATACCCATGAGCAAAGTGAAAACAGTCCAACAAGAAAAAGTACAGTAGATTGAACCGCTGAACAAAGGAAATAAAAAATTAGATTTACCAGTTAAGAACAAAACTAAGTTAAACACAAACTGGAAAACAAAAGTAAAGCAAAGCGCCAGGTGGGGAATAAAGCAATGAAAACAAAACTAACAAATATGTTGAAAGGAAAGGAAAGAAAGAAAAGAAAAGAAAGAAATTGATATGCAAAGTTAAATAGAGGTAGATGAAGAAGATTTATATTAAAGATTAACTGAATTAAAGATTAACTGCAGTGAGAAAAGAATAGTAGGAAAGGAAATAAAGGAATAAATGTAGAAAATATAATAGGTTTTAAAAAATTAACGAATAAAGCAAAGAGGAAAAAACAGAAGAAGAATGAAAAAAGGTGGGGGGAGGAAAACTCCATAGAACTGCAAAAGCCCACAGTAGAGGCAGAGGTTTTAAACTTAAAATTTTTAAATGCCTGTATTTGACAGATATTTCCAGAGTTATACCATTACACAGACTGCTTAAACTGAATTGCTTGTAAATTATAATTTCACACAAAATCTGGGGAAAAAATAGGAATATCATTTTGAAAGATTTTCCTCAAAGAAACATTCTTTTATGAAACAGTTTCATTGTGTTTCCTTGACAACATTGTTGCTAAGAATGTCTCTTTGAGGCAATAAAGAGTTTGTGATAAATGATTGATGTCTGTTTTAAAAATAGAAAATGTGATTTATGCTATATGTAGTGAAACACATCATTATAACCATACAACCAAGTATAGGTTGCCAACATACCAGCTAAAGCTTATTAAATATTGTTTATTGCAAAAAGTTAAATTCAACAGATATAAAACTTCAGAAACTAGACAAAATGATAAACTCCAGAATAAGCAGATGTACTAATGTCATAGGTGCTTTAAGAATAACTGATGTAGACATCAACCTTTTCCAAATGGTGACAAAATCATCTCAAATTGAACTTATCATTCTCTGAGGCATTTATTCACTGTTGAGCTATGAACTATACTAAAGTGCTGAATTTTAATTGGTAAAAACCCCTTTGGAAAGTAATAAGTGAAGAGAAAAAGCAGCATCTACTCTGTGTGGTAGAGTGAAACAACAATCTGCCTTTGCCTCACACTTAACATATTAAGACAGAGATACATCAAAAGATTACTTAGTCCCTTCTGCCACAGAGTCAGGCAATCGATCTTCTGGATGATTTCCCAAAAAGAACTGTTCTAAAGCTATAATCTAATATTTAATTTAACACATGTGGTTGATGTTCCATCTTGGAATCATGAAAAATAAAACACAGCTGAACTTCCCAATTGTGGGAGGAAATGCAGTAAAAATACATTTTTTCTTTAGTATTTTTTGAGCATGTGCCCACTTAATTCACTGCAGCTGGACGGCAACACCAAAATGACTACCCTTTAGCACACTTTCCCACCACTAAGACTGATCAGCTGGTCTAACAATTACAATGTGCAATGACTGTCACCCCAAATTAGAAATGGAACTTCAGATGTGCATATAAAAATGGGATAACCACAGCTGTAAAATCACCTCAAAGTGTAAACTGGGCAAGATGATGGAGCAACTGCACACTTCATTGACCCTTTCTCCTCTAAAGAGATAAAGGGTAAAATACAAAAAAGAGGAAGGATGTGGATTTAAATACATTATAGACACCTTTGCAAACTTAAAAGATAACAAAAGTCAAGTTGATAAGCAGGAGTAAAAGCAGAATTTGTGTGTTCCAAGTCCTGAAGCAAACAATAGATGCTAGGGGTAAGAGGAATTTTTTAAATTGTACACAAAAATAAAGGGCTGAATTTCTAGCCCAAACTTTCACCCAATGGTGAGACATAACTTTTAAAAATTGCTATGAAATGTTACTGAAGCTACAGCTCATGCTGTGCTCTAGGCTAAGAGTAACTGAATCCAATTTCTCAACAGCTTTTAAGTTGACAACTAAAGAACCTGGTTTGGAATGGAGTCAAAAGAACTGTTCAAAGTAACTGTAAGTCCTCTAAACATGAAGATTGAGTCCAGAAGGCCATTCATCAGCACTATGAAACTGTGGCTAACGTGCCAGCTTGAAGGTGGGCTAAAACCCTAGTCTCTCCATGGTTCTTCAAAGTCACCTCTTTATTTAGCTTATATTCTACTGTCTTGATTTATCCTCACTAATATGTCACTTCCTAGTGTCCTTCAACTGAAACATCAATGATTTTTCCTATTTCCCCCCGAATTACTATTATATCACAAGGACTCTTTCTTGTTTAAATAATATCATTATTTATTATTTTATTTAAATCACTTATTAGATGTTTACCATGTACCTGATACTCTTTTTACAACTTTATAAATTTCACTTATTTTAGTAATAAGGACCCTAAAGTAAGACAGGCATCACAGAGAACATCTTTTGCATAAGCCAGAGTAGGACATACAAAAGAACCTGAGGTATTCAGATGGTTTCTACAAGCGTTGAACATATGTTACATACCAAACACCCTATCAGGAATGGTCAAACTTTATTTATCTGCATGGATAAAGAGTTACCACTAGAACCAGAGAAGTAACTTCGATCTGATATTAGAACTCTCTACATACTTCTATACTTTCACCCATAAAAAATTAAGCATTGTTCTCATTATGGGCCACTCACTGAGTTCAGGTATCTTTCTAGAGATAGATACATAGATAGAGCTAAATATACATAGGTATACAGATATAGAAAGTAGACAAATATAGACATAGAGATATATAAAATACAGATTTTACAGAGAGATTTTTATACAGGGGTAGGTAGATTCAATCTGACTTTACATCAAGATGCTTGCTCATGGGAAAAACAAATCAAGAAACTAAGACATGAAATTAAGCTTATTCTTGTCTAGTTTGCCTCATGTCATAAAATTTGCATTTCACTTGTAAAACAAGATGTGATTCTGATAACTCTCTATAAGGATTCCATGATAAAAGGCATTGTATGTCAACATGAAAAGATGGTTTAGTTTTATCATAAGTAACACTGTGCTGTTTAACATCTTATGCTTTTTGAAGGATATAATCTCAAGTTACACAGAGAATAAATCATTGTCATTAGTTTTACAAGGACATCATCACTAAGAATTGTTTTACATAGTAATTTCCCCTCAATCCTTAAAATATATTATCAACTAACACAACTCTTCAAAATACATCCATTTCACAAAGCACTTGTACACAAACCATGTCAAGAATCTTTTCAACAATCGGTAATTAACACAGATAGGAATAAATTTTTCTTCAGTTCAACCCACTGTGGATAACATATTCTATTGCTGTGCTTTGTTTATCCCTTCCTCTGTCTACTATGATTGGCAGGACCCTATATTTTATAACTGCATGGCATATTACATGATGCTGAGCTTTCAATAATTGTCTTCATTACATGTACCATTTACCAAACTATTCAGCAGTCTCTCATTTTTTCTTATTCATTCAATCATCAGATAATAAGTATTGAGCATATAGTATGTCCCAGGTTATGGAGAGCCACACATGAACAAATCAGTAATGTCCCTTGCCTTCATTTTGTTTGCAAACTAGTTCTTTGGAAGAAATATGACCCAAGGTAAATCTGTGACTGATTTCCTCTAATCAGTTCATTCTATCAAATCGCCAAAATTACGTTTTCCTACTATATATATGCTCTTTTCAAAAACAAAATTACACAATCAATAATAGCAGTTGCTTTCATGGTTTAGGAGAAAAGGGGAGTAATAATTAAATATTACAAAACTGCCATTTTATTGCAAAGGTAAATCTCCTAAATATATATATATATATATATATATATATATATATACCCTTTAGAGTTCTTCTGGAGCCAAATAGTGTTTCTGAAATCTTTTGATTATATCTCCATCGCTATTAAAATGGAAATAATTGCCAAAATCTCCTGAGAGTTAAGATGAGTTATCATGACAAGTTAATAAAACATGCCACTTGTTGGAAAGTTTTACAATAATCCCAAGACTGCCATGGTTATACCTTTTACCTGAAAATAAAGCTTTCTTCCCAGACAGAAAAGATTTTTTTGCTGGAAGTTACCAGCAAAATCTGAAGGCAAGATGACATCACATAAATTGCATGGTGTGGTTCCCACAACACTACAGAAAGATAAGATCAACTTGCAGTTTCAATTTGTGACTTTTTTCCTGGTAGAACCAATGACCTCTTTAAACTCTTTGCTAGTGCATAGATTGAGGGTACAAGCCCCCAGAGGCACTTGCTCCTACAGAAGAGCTTTGAGGGGAACTACACATATTCTAATTCACATATCATGGTCAAAGAACATACCAATGTTGCTAAAATGATCACTCTCAGCTGTGGAAGAGGACAAAAATAAAGGAAGACCCAGAGGTTTAAAATCTAACAGACTGCTCCTGCCTAAAAACTACAAATTGGTCTTTAGAAATAAATTCAGGTTTGAATAATTGATGTTTGCATTTCCCTTCTAACTTTTAAATCTGAGTGTTCTTCTTAATCATATGTTGGTGAACAGTATCAAATGTCTCCAAAGTTGTTTTGTTGTTGTTGTTGCTAACAACCTCTGCAGTATCTCCCTTTAATTACTGTTCATGCAACCCTCAGTGTGAGTCATACCAAAAGCAGATGGTGTCTCCTCCTATGAAGCAAGCATTGGGCCACACAGTATGAGAGTGCCAATTTCTTAAGTTTGATAGGTACCTTTCGGTCTGATTGCATCTCTATGTCATAATTTGTTAAGCACATGACATCTTTTAGACCACTTTGTCAAATTTCAGTCTCCTCCTCACCTGCAACAAGCACCATTCCATAATTACAGAAACATACTTCAGGAATCAAGAAATTCTAGCACTTTTAGATACAAAAAAAATCACAGTCATGTGTTTTATATAAGTTTAACATCAAACTTTATAAAATCGAATGCAAGCCAAAGAAACCATTTCTAAGATTCAAATACAAAGAAAAGCCATTTAAAGTTTATTCTCTATTTTCTGTTTTAGAGAGCTTTAATCTTAGAAAGTAAGTTGTAAAATCATTTTCCTATTATTCTTTACTATATTATCATGAACTAATTTTTCTTGGGTCAATGCAAACTACCACTGTTCCTCAGTTCAGTTCAGTCACTCAGTCATGTCCAACTCTTTGTGACCCCATGAATCGCAGCACACCAGGCCTCCCTGTCCATCACCAACTCCCAGAGTTCACTCAAACTCATGTCCATCGAGTCCTTGATGCTATCCAGCCATCTCATCCTCTGCTGTCCCCTTCTCCTCCTACCCCCAATCCCTTCCAGCATCAGAGTCTTTTCCAATGAGTCAACTCTTCGCAAGAGGTGGCCAAAGTACTGGAGTTTCAGCTTTAGCATCATTCCTTCCAAAGAAATCCCAGAGCTGATCTCCTTCAGAATGGACTGGTTGGATCTCCTTGCAGTCCAAGGGACTCTTAAGCGTCTTCTCCAACATCACAGTTCAAAAGCATCAATTCTTCGGCGCTCAGCTCAAGATTGCCGGGAGAAATGTCAATAACCTCAGATATGCAGATGACACCACCCTTATGGCAGAAAGTGAAGAGGAACTAAAAAGCCTCTTGATATAAATGAAAGAGCGGAGTGAAAAAGTTGGCTTAAACCTCAACATTCAGAAAACGAAGATCATGGCGTCTGGTCCCATCACTTCATGGGAAATAGATGGGGAAACAGTGGAAACAGTGTCAGACTTTATTTTGGGGGGCTCCAAAATCACTGCAGATGGTGACTGCAGCCATGAAATTAAGACGCTTATTCCTTGGAAGAAAAGTTATGACCAACCTAGATAGCATATTGAAAAGCAGAGACATTACTTTGCCGACTAAGGTCCGTCTAGTCAAAGCTATGGTTTTTCCAGTGGTCATGTATGGATGTGAGAGTTGGACTGTGAAGAAGGCTGAGCGCCGGAGAATTGATGCTTTTGAACCACTGTTCCTAGTGACTATCATTTGAGTGATCATCAATAGTATTAGTCACAGTCACCAGGGCTTCATAGTAGAAAGTTAAAAACTATTTGATGTACTTTGTCATTTTCTAATATAGCAACTGGAGCAATTGAATGTAATCATCTTATAACAAGGTGTATATATTGGACAATGCAACATTCTAACGGAATTAAATTTCTATTTCGTAAAGGCAGTTATATGAGCTGAGTTGGGAGAGATGAGTGTTTGGAAACCATAAATAATCCTTTCAAACCATGACAGGCAATTTTACTTGCACACAAATTAATGATTTTTAAATGAACAGAGATTCACTTTTGGCAAGTACTTTACAAAAGATCTAGTTTATACCATCAAAAACTAGTCAACTGAATATAGAAATGCTCTCTACATTTTCCCATCCTAGGAAAATCTTCCCAATCAATGAGAATACTTTTTATCAAGCAAAGCTTCTATAATTCAATCTCATAATTAATCATTTCCTATAAGTACACTTTCACAGTAAAAACCTAGCCCGTGAAGGAAACACAAAACAGGAAATAGAAAGGCTCAAAGAAGCAATACTACCAGTTACTCTGAATCTCATTCTCTCTAATGTCTTCAGCTCCAGTTCAACAGATAGAGAAGACACTCATCCTCACCAGGAAGAACCAAAGCTAAATAACACAGAAGACAAAGATCATTTGCCCTTTACTTGTTCATATCTTATCATCTTCCCACCGTTCCAACACCCAACCTCACTGCCTTCCTTTGTTCTTCATTTATTTCAGATCTACTTATTTAGCATCTAGCATGTGTCAAGGATTTTCTTAAAAAGTGAAGACCCAAACAAAAGCAAACATGGTCTGGGTACCCCTCATGGAACATGATCTAGAAGAGAAGATAGACCTAAACTAATAGACTCACGAATAGAGGTGAAATTCTTACCATGATTAAATGACAGGAAGAGAAGATATGGGTGTCATATCAGATCATCACAGGATGGTTTGCTGTGATCTGGAAGAAGAGGTAAGTTTTCTCTGAGGCATCAACCCCTAGGTGGACATTTGAAGTTGTTGGGAGTGGGCAAACGAGAAAGGATCAGAGAGATGAAGCAACTCAGGCAGAAGGAAGAGTATATACTGAAGGAGAACAATCAGGACACAGTTTAGTGAACAAGCAGGAAGAGCTGGGGAATGGGATGAAGTCTTATTAGGAAGAGGTGGGGTCTGTTCATGGAGGTTCTTAACATTTATGTTAAGGGTTTGGATCTTTATCCTAAGAGCAATGAGAGGTCATCAAGAGATTTTTGAGCAAGGGGCTGGTGTGTTAAATTAGAAATGAACATTTTCACTACAGTATAAGCAACAGAAAGGGGAAAGTGGAGTAGAGAGAGAAAAAAGTAGGGAGTAGGTCACATAGATGCCATTGCAATGGTTCAGGAAAGAAGATGGTAGCTTCAATAAGACAATGAAATTAATAATGATCCAGAGGGAGGGATGTCTGTGGGAAATACTGGAGGTAAAACTTACAAAATTGTGGTATGGATTGACTATAGCATCTATAGGCTATAGGAGGTATTAAGGTAACTAAATTTCTGGTTTGAGTAATGTGTAGAACATGGCATTATTTACTGAGAAAGATAATAAAAGGTAAAGACTAGGCTTGATGAGTGAAGTAGGAAGGAGGACAATTTTTTTATTTGGATACACAGTCCAGGCACTGTGGAGGTGAAATTGTCAAGCAGACAATTGAAAAGATGGTTCTAATGAGGTAGATGAAACTGGAGCCTATTATACAGAGTGAAGTAAGCCAGAAAGAAAAACACCAATACAGTATACTAACACATATATATGGAATTCAGAAAGATGGTAACGATAACCCTGTATGTGAGCCAGCAAAAGAGACACAGATGTGTAGAACAGTCTTTTGGACTCTGTGGGAGAGGGTGAGGGTGGGATGATTTGGGAGAATGGCATTGAAACATGTATAATATCATATGTGAAATGAGTCACCAGTCCAGGTTCGATGCAGGATACAAGATGCTCGGGGCGGGTGCACTGGGATGACCCAGAGGGATGGTATGGGGAGGGAGGTGGGACGGGGTTCAGGATGGGGAACACGTGTGCACCCATGGCAGATTCATATTGATGTATGGCAAAACCAATGCAATATTGTAAAGTAATCAGCCTCCAATTAAAATAAATAAATTTGTATTTTAAAAAAATTTTTAAAAACAAAAACAAAAAATGAAAAGATGGGACTGGGGTCTAGGGAAGGGTCTGGCTGGAATCACTAATTTGCAAGTCTTCTGCACACATGTGAGAATAGAGCCTTGAATGAGTTTTAGAATACCCAGGGCAAGAGCCCAGCGGGAAAAACAGAGTCTAGGAGCCACCTCTGAGAAAACTCAAGATTTAGCAGCTTGACAGATGAGAATCCACTTGCAAAAGTGATGTCTCTCTCTTTGACCACCTTCTAGAAACCTTACGACTTAAAAGGCCAGCCAACCAGAGAGCAGGGTTATCCCAGAAGCCTATGAAAAAAGACTGTTCAAGGAATGGTGGAGAGATAATACACAATGAAAGCTAGTGAAAGGTCAAGGAAAATGAGTGTTGATAAATGCCTCTGGAGAAGGTCATTTCTGAATTTGTAATAGCTACATTGGTGGAGTAATATGGAATGGATGGAAGTCAAACCTTCTCTACCACAGAACTCAGGAGTCACAGCAAACCTCTGTTTCAGACTCTCCAGCTGCGTACACTTAGCTGTGGTTGATGTGCAGCTACAATCAGAAGCCAGCTCTAACCTATGCTGTAACCCTAGGGATTCATATACAACTAGCACATTTACTATCATGTACGTGTACCTCTAAAGCTATTGTTTACTTTTTATATTTCTTTAAATCAAGCTACTTAAAAAAATAAATTATCATTAAAGGAAAACATATGCTAAGACCACAGGAAAAACTATCATTTGTCTAAAATTTTAAAACAGAGAAACCAAAATGTTAAGTTCTAGCTAGATACTTTAGCACTTGAAGACTCTGAACTTGATGTATGCTTTAAAATAAATGACCTAAATGTACACACTGCTATATTTAAAATGGATAACCAACAAAGACCTATTGTGTAGCACATGGAACTCTGCTCATTGTTATGTACCAGCCTGGATGGCAGGGAGGTCTGGGGGAGAATGGACACAAGTATATGTATGGCTGAGTCCCTAAGCTGTTCACAGCTTAGGGAAGCTGAAACTACCACAACATTGTTAATCGGCTATACCCCAATACAAAATGTTTCTAGTGTTAAAAACTAACAATACAATAATTAAAAATAAATAAATAAAATAAATGACCTAAAGGTGAGAGGCGCTGGTTAGCAAGAAAAGTGTTTAAAAAATATATTCACCCCAAAACACAGTTGAATATTTTCATTAGGTGATAGTTTAATTCTTGCCCATGTTCTAAAACTGGTATTTATATATTCAGAGATGTAGAAAAATAAAAATATTCTGTCCCAGCTTGATTTATACTGTCCTATCTCATAATTGGAGAAGGCAATGGCACCCTACTCCAGCACTATTATGAGAACTACTTAATTCTCATGACATTTCATCTCCTTCTTGTAAGGTTATTCATAGAATTAATATTTGCCACAGCTTGCCATTAGTTATCCTTAGGGTCAAATCTAAAGTATTTAACAACATAATAGAAAGTGTCAATTCTGCCCCCGGGGCTTCCCTTGTAGCTTAGCCAATTAAGAGTCTGCCTGCAATGCAGGAAACCTGGGTTTGATACCTGGGTCAGAAAGATCCCCTGGAGAAGGAAATGGCAACCCACTCCAGTGCTCTTTCCTGGAGAAGCCCATGAACAGAGGAGCCTGGCAGGCTACATACATCTATGAGGTTGCAAGTATAGGACACGACTGAGCAACTAAGTGCACACACACACTGGTACTGCCCCAGGGGTTCAGACATGAATAAAACAAAGTGTCTATCATCCAGGAGTTTCATACGGAGACAGGAGATGCATATGTAAACAAATCACAGAGTCAAAAGCACAACAATAAAGTTTAGAAAAGGAAATGGTTAACTATTTAACTATCTGGGCTGGGTGGGAGGAAAGAGATGGGCAGGTTGTCAGGGAAGTCTTTCTGGAAGAGATTTACACACACACCCCAGACTATCTTTGCTTATTATGTACTGAGAATCTTTACCTGTGTCTGTGCCAAGAGCTACTACATTTGTGTCTCACCAATTTCTTATTTATTACTTATATGAGGTTTACTTTATTCAAATTTAAAGGATATTTTATGCTAATTAATAGTTTAATTTTTCTCCTGGAGGAAGTGGGCTTTTCAGTTATCTAGAAAGCATGACCTGGCTAAAAGAGCCTGCATGCTAAGTCACTTCAGTCCTGTCTGACCCATTATGACCTTATGAACTGTAGCCCTCCAGGCTCCTCTGTCCATGGGATTCTCCAGGCAAGAATACTGGAGTGGGTTGCCATGCCCTCCTCCAGGAGATCTTCCCAACCCAAGGACTGAACCTACATCTCAACCCAAGGACTGAACCTACATCTCTTATGTCTCCTGCATTGTTCTTTACCACTAATGCCACCTGGGAAGCCTGGCTATGAGAGCACCACATCACAAGTCAGGAAACCCATGAGCTCAGGTCATCCTGCTTGTAATCCCTATAACCTTGGAAAACCACAATTTCTGCGCTTCAGTTTCTCCTTTTATAAAAGAAGGACAATAAAAGCTGAAGTTCTTTGATTTACAGTAGCCTAGAATATCTATTTTCATGCAAATCACTGTAAAAGATAAAAAAATTTAGAGGGATAATTTAAAGTTGATTTTAAATTACAAAATGATATCAGACATATGACATCTGATACAGCTATCTTGAGGGAAAGAAACCAATCCAAATGTATTTCAGTTAATTCTTGGGAAGAAATTTCTTTAATTATGACAAGAGATTAAAAACATATTATTTAATGAGTCTTTCCAAAAAGCAATATACATAAATAACACATGGAATTTAACTCCACTTATTGTAAAATGAAATAAAACTTTATAACTACATTTGTTTCAAAATGAATTTTAAAAAGTTCACTAAACTATATACCAAACTACTGACTCTGGTTCTATATAAGGAGGTCAGTGGGTGGTAAGGGCTGGATTACACAGAGCAGAAGTTAATGAAGAGGAAGTGAAGAGAAAGTGGGTAAGAAATAAAGGCAGTATTAACCTTTTGTTCTATATAATGCCGTGTTGTTTGAATTTTTATAGTAAGAATTATTCGTGTCTCATTTAGTTAAAGAAGACACATTTTAAATAATAAGGCTTATGGATTCAAGGAGACAGATTAAGTATTCACATTACATCTTTGGAAATAACACCATAAACATCCTAAGCATGCTAGAGTGGCTAAGATGGCAGAGTAGGAAAACGCTGAGCTCACCCTGTCCCACAGGAAAACCTAAACTACAGCTATTTACAGAAACACTGGATAGCTACTAGCAGAAAAGGTCTATAACCAAAGCTTTAAAGAAGGGATCACGATCAAGACAGGTAGAAGGGACAGAGTACAGTCAAGACTCATACTCCCAGTGGGTGACCCACGATGCTGTTGTTCAGTCACAAAGTTATGTCTGACTCTTTGTGACCCCGTGAACTGCAGCACACCAGGCTTTCCTGTCCTGCATAACCTCCTGGAGCTTGCTTAAACTCATGTCCACTGAGTCAGTGATGCCATCCAACCATCTCCTCCTCTGTCGCCCCCTTCTCCTCCTGCCCTCAATCTTTTCCAGCATCAGGGTCTTTTCCAGTGAGTCACTTCTTCACATCAGGTGGCCAAAGTATTGGTGTTTCAGCTTCAGCATAGGTCCATTCAATGAATATTCAGGGTTGATTTCTTTTAGGATTGACTGGTTTGACCTCCTTGCTGTCCAAGGGACTCTCAAGAGTCTTCAACACTACAGTGTCTTATGACCCAGCAATCCCACTGCTGGGCATACACACTGAGGAAACCAGAATTGAAAGAGACACGTGTACCCCAATGTTCATCACAGCACTGTTTATAATAGCCAGGACATGGAAGCAACCTAGATGTCCATCAGCAGATGAATGGATAAGAAAGCTGTGGTACATATACACAATGGAGTATTACTTGGCCATTAAAAAGAATACATTTGAATCAGTTCTAATGAGGTGGATGAAACTAGAGCCTATTATACAGAGTGAAGTAAGCCAGAAATAAAAACACCAATACAGTATACTAATGCATATATGTGGAATTTAGAAAGATGGTAACGATAACCTTGTATGCGAGACAGCAAAAGAGACACAGAAGTATAGAACAGTCTTTTGGACTCTGTGGGAGAGGGAGAGGGTGGGATGATTTGGGAGAATGGCATTGAAACATGTATAATATCATATATGAAACAAATCACCAGTCCAGGTTCGATGCATGATATTGGATGCTTGGGGCTGGTGCACTGGGATGACCCAGAGGGATGGTATGGGGAGGGAGGAGGGAGGGGGGTTCAGGATGGGGAACACGTGTATACCTGTGGTGGATTCATGTTGATGTATGGCAAAACAAATACAATATTGTAAAGTAATTAACCTCCAATTAAAATAAATAAAATTATATATTTTTTGGGAACACATGTACACCTGTGGTGGATTCATGTCAATCTATGCCAAAACCAATACAGAATTGTAAAGTAAAAATTAAAAATAAATAAATAAATAAATTTAAAAAAAAAAAAAGAAAGTATCAGTTCTTCAGTGCTCAGCCGCCTTTATGGTCCAACTCACACATCTATGGGCTTTCCTTGTGGCTCAGCTGGTAAAGAATCCACCTGCAATGCGGGAGACCTGGCTTCAATCCCTGGGTTGGGAAGATCCCCTGGAGAAGGGAAATGCTACCCACTCCAGTATTCTGGCCTGGAGAATTCCATGGACTGTACAGTCCACGGGGTCACAAAGAGTCGGATATGACTGAGTGACTTTAACTCTCACTTTCATACATGACTACTAGAAAAATCATAGCTTTGACTATATGGACCTTTGTGGGATAATAATTATAATTGTAGAAATTCTTCCCAAGAAGCATAGAGTCTGAGTCCCACACTGGATTCCCCAGCTCAGGGGTCCTGCACCAAGAAAACAAGCCCCCAGAATGATTGGCTTTGAAGACTAAGAGAGCTTACTTTTGAGAGTAGCAGAGGACTATAGGAAATAGAGATTCCACTCCTAAAGAGATCTAACACTCCCAAAACCAGGCAAAGAAATAATTTGAAAAGATGCCTAGGTCTACCCCTCCTGCTGATCTTAGAGCCTCCCAGAGAGGCAGAAGGCCAATGGAGTTCACACTGGAAACATAAACACTGGCAGCTAGTGTTTCTGAAAGCTTGTGCTACCACAAGGACACTGTGGATGGCAAGAGACATCTTGGGATTCTTTCCTCTAGCTTTTTACTGAAGGGACCCAACCCTGCATACCAGCCTATAAGTACTGAGGTGCCTCGAGCCAAACAGCCAGCTGCACATGGACACAGCCCCACCCACCAGCAGGCTAACTTCCTTAAGACCTCCTGAGCCCACAGCTGACCCAAGGCCTGCTCCTGACCACCAGAGGAGTAAGGCATCATCCCATACATCAGTGTGCCAATGCTATGCCCAGGGCCCCCTAGTGCCCTATAACCAGCTGCCACGATCTGGCCCCATCCACCCGTAGGCCATAAGCAACACCTGGATCCCCAAGAACCCACAGCCAGAGACCTCAGAACCCAGCCCCTGCCAGTGGGCTAGCAAGAGCCCCAGGACCAGCCTCACCCACCAGTGGGAAGGCACCAGCCCAAGGATCATCTGGGACCTGACCCTACCCATCAGCGAGTCAACCCCAGCTCCAGGATTGCCAGCTCCAACAGCCAGAGACTCCAGGACATAACTCTGCCTGCCAGTGGGCAGGCACCAGTTCTAGGATCACCATAATCCCACAGTCTGCCATATCAGTACCCAGCCCATCACCAGCAGGTTGGCACCAGCCCTGGACATCCTGGGTCCCAGCCCTGCCCACCAACAGGCCAACATCAGCTCTAGAACACTCTGGGCTCCTCAGTAGCCACTGTGGAATCAAGAGCCATCCAACCAAGGGGTTGATATCAGCCTCAGAATTATCCCAAACCTCACAGCCAGCCATGTCAGGAACCAGCCCCACCTACCAGCAGAGCGACTCTAGATCCAGGATATCCAGCCCTACAAACATCCACCCTAAAATCAGCTTCCACGATGGGGCTACAACTAGCCCCAGAATCCCCCAGGGATCTGCAGCCAGCTGCCTTGTGACTCAGCCCCACCCCACAGTGATGGGCATTCTCCACACAAGGCAGGGCCTGCCAAGCAACTAAACCAGGGGCCAGACACACATTCCAGATTTCTCACAGTAGTTAGCCCACCACAACAGAGGAATGCACGCAGCCCACATCGGGGTCACCCCTAAAGTGTATGTAGCTCTGTGGACCAAAAGGGAGTGTGCTGTTCAGACACACAGGAGGTTTCCTACAAAAGGCCACTTCTCCAAGGTCGGGAAACATAAACAACCCATAAAATACATAGAAATAAAAACAGCAAATTAGGCAAAATAAGGTGACAAAGGAATATGTTCCAAATGAAGAAACAAGATAAAAGCCCAGAAGATGCACACATGCATGCTCACGTATATACAACAGAATATTAAGCCACAGAAAACTGAAATCTGCTCATATGCAACAACACAGATTATCCTGGAAGGAATCACGCTACATGAAATAAGTCAGAGAAAAACAAATACTGCCTGATTTCACTTATATGTGATATCTAAAAAGCAAAATAAATAAACAAACAGAACAAAACAAAACAGAATTACAGATACAGAGAATAAACAAGTGGTTGCCAGATGGCTGGGGATTAGGGGGATCAGGGAGAAAAGAAATAGGTGAGGAAATTTAAGAAGTAAAAACTTCTAGGTGCAAAATAAATGAATCACAGGGATGAAATGTACAGTGTGAGGAATAAAGTCAACAATTACATAATATCTTTGTAAGATGTTTGTAAATAGACTTAGAGCGGTGATCATTTTGAAATATATAGAAATATGAAATCGCTATGTTGTGTAACAGAAACTAAAATGGTGTTTTAGGTCAATTATACTTCAAACACACACACACACACACACATAGAAAAAGATATCAAATTTGTGGTGACCAGAGGCAGAGGGTGGAATTGGATGAAGGTGGTCAAAAGGTAAAACATGATAAATACAGTTAACACTGCTACAGGTTATAGTGGAAGTTGCTAAAGAGACCCTGATGCTGGAAAAGATTGAAGGCAGGAGGAAGAGCGGATGATAGAGGATGAGATGGTTGGATGGCATCAACAACTCAATGGACCTGAGTTTAAGCAAGCTCCAGGAGATGGTGAAAGACAGGGAAGCCTGGCACGCTACAGTCCATGGGGTCACAAAGAATCGGACATAACTGAGCAACTGAACAAGAACAAAAGAGAGTAAACCCTCTTCTCAACATAAAGAAAAGGTTTTTTTTCCCCATCTGTTTAATTTTGTATCTATATGAGATAAGGGATGTTCACTAAACTTAATGCTTTACGATAATCACTTCATGACATATGTAAGTCAAGTCATTAAGTGGTACATTTTAAACTTATACAGTGCTGTATGCCAACTATATAACAATAAAAAAATAAAGCCATAAACAGATAGATGCTAAATGAATAGAACAACAACAATCTCAAGAATGGGGTATGTTTGTCACTCATCAAGAATTTCAGTAGGTTTCTAGAAGACAAAACAAATACAAGTAAGTTGATGATGTAAGTCCAAGTCTGAAGGCAGAAGAAGACCAAAGTCCCAGTTTGAAGACAGGCAGGCAGAGAGAAATAATTATTTTCTACTCAACTTTTTATTCTGTTCAGGCCTTTAGTGGATTGGATGTGGTCTGGCCATGCTGGGGAAGACAAGGGGCTTCACTGTCTACAGATTCAAATGCTAATCTCACTTGGAAACACCCTTATAAACACGTCTAGAGATAAAGTTTTACCAAACACTTGGGCATTTCATGTCCCAGTCAAGTTGATACATTAAAATTAACCATAACACTATTTAAGCAATCTCCAGGAAAACCCAAAGAAAATAGGGGAGACAAAAAGGACATTAGAGGAAGCTTTAGCCTCTGACTGCATAGCCACAGCAAATACAGCCTAACTGCTAGCCAGATAAATATAAAACAGTCCCTTAAAGGCCTGTATACCTGTTCTTTTACCCAGTACATCATGTCTGGCTTTCAAAAAAAAAAATTATGATGTATACTAAAAGGCAAAAACAAATAAACAAACACAAGAACACCACAGCTTGAAGAGATAGAGCAAGCATCAGAACCAGAATCAGATATGACAGAGATTTTGGAATGCTCAGACTGGGAATGCAAAACCCCTATGGTTAATATAGGGGGTTCACTGATAGCTCAGTTGGTAAAGAATCCCACTGCAATGCAGGAGACACCGGTTCAATTCCTAGGTTGGGAAGATCCGCTGGAGAAGGGATAGACTACCATCCAGTATTCTTGAGCTTCCCTGGTGGCTCAGCTAGTAAAGAATCCACCTGCAATGCAGGAGACCTGGGTTTGACTCCTGGTTTGGGAAGATTCCCTGGAGAAGGGAAAGGCTACCCATTCCAGTATTCTGGACTGGAGAATTCCATGAACTGCATAGTCCATGGGGTCACAAAGAGTCGGACATGACTGAGCAACTTCACTTTCATTTTTCACTTTCATTGGAGAAGGAAACGGCAACCCACTCCAGCGTTCTTGCCTGGAGAATCCCAAGGATGGAGGAGCCTGGTAGACTGCCGTCTATGGGGTCGCACAGAGTCGGACATGACTGAAGTGACTTAGCAGCAGCAGTGGGAAAAAAAATAGAAAATATTCAAGAACAGATGGGTAATGTAAGCAGAGAGATGGAAACACTAAGAAAAGAAAATGATAGGAATAAACAACACTTTAACAGAAATGAAGAAAGTCTTTGGATGGCTCATCAGTAGATTGAACACAGCCAAAAAAAAAAAAAAAATCAGTGAACTTGAAAATATGGCAGTATAAACTTTCAAACTTGAATATAAATAGAAAAAAGATGAAATACAGAAAAGAATATCCAGAACTGTGTCACAATTACCAGAGTTGTCACAAACATATAATAAGAATTTCACAAGGAAAAGAAAAAGCAAAAGAACAGAAGAAATATTTGAGGTGATAATGGCTAAGAATTTTCCAAAACTAATGATAAACTACAAACCCAACTCAAAGAATACCAAGCAGGACAAATACCAAAAAAATGAAACACTATACCTGAGGATATTATATTCAATCTGCATTAAAAGAAAGACAAAAATAAAACCTTGGAGAAAGGAAAACCAACCAAAAAAAAAAAAACCCTAGGAAAATAAAAACTATACAGAAGAATCATAACTTCAAAATGTTGCAAACTAAAATGTGCATAATTTTGAGAAGTTGCTGATGTATAAGAAAAAAATACTCCACTTGGCCTTGATACTATATTCTCCCTCAAGTGGCATAGATAAGGGTAATGGTACTTGACCTACAGAGAAGGAAATGGAGACATGTTAACATAGTCATAATGATGAAAAGCCTTTTATTTGATTTTCAGATTTAAGAATTAACCAATAGAAATAGCAAGATTAATTATGTTTATATAATATATTGTGAATGTTTTCAATATTAAAAAATCCTAAAAGTAGAGATACAGCTGTCAGAAATTGAGCAATGGAAAGAGGAATATGTAAAAAAAATTCACACAAAATTATGTATCTTACAGAGCAGGGATTCAGAAGAGACTATTGAAAGTGGATACAAAAAATATATAGATGTATAAAAAAATTGATAGATGGACAGGTAGGTAGATATGATTGGAAGCTGGAAGAAAAATCAATAGAATGTTATCATTCCTGATTTATTAGAATAAATGGAAAGAAGAAAAAGGGGCAGAGATGCAGGTGTTGTATAAGAGAGAAAGTCTTAGCCTTAGGAAAGTATATAATGTCAATAACTACTGTCAATCGTAAATCAAAAAGTAAAAAAAGCACATTATCTAGAATTATGGACATAATGTCCAGGAGAACTAAAAATAGAAACAATTAAATTGGTTGCCTCTGTTGAGTAAGACTGAAGCTAGAGTAGAATAAGGACAAAAAGATTATTTATTACAAACTATTCTGCCTTTTATATTTTTAACATAGACATAGATTTCTCTGATAAAAATAAAAGTTTAATGACTTTCAAAAGAAACTTTTAAAATAAATTTTACACCTTTTAATAGTATAAAAATCCTTTCATGAGAAACCCAGCAAAGGTGCTTTTTAATGGACCTCATTCATCTAAGCTAGCAGCACAGAACCCTACCAGAGAGGGTGATGCCTCTAGGTAGTTGGTCTTTTTGCTGGAACTTCAAACACCCAAAGAAGATAAAATACACTTGACATATCCCTTAGCATAGTGTTTTCACTACTGAGGGAAAAAAAAAGCTACCTGTAAAGTATGAGAGAAGATGTCCCACAGCGAAAACACTTCTCAAAAAAGGATACTAAGAAAGGAAAGATTAACACTGGATTTTGCCAATCAGGATGAATAAAACCTAAGGAGGGGAAAAAAAAAAAAAACAACCTAGAGCTGTGCAATATAGGATTGTATCATGGAGTGCATTCCAACTGAAGCAGGTATTTGTGCATGAAGAATGGGAATGTAATCAGCATGCTTTCACTTCTTGAAATCTGAAGATTATTATAAATTTATAATTATCAGTGAATTGTCATAAGGAGACAAGTTCTAGTACCAAGCCTGTAATGGGCATTCAGGTTTGCCAACAGAAAAGACAAGAAAAAAGGATTTAGGGTTCAAGGACCCAGATTTAAGACCATGCTTTGCAACTTATTAAGTATGGGACATTGGTAAAATCACATACTTTTCTGAAACTTCTTTCTCTTTTCTTTCTGTATCTCTATCTTTAGTAGAGATAATAAATAATAACAATAGTATGAGCAGTAGTAACAATAACAACAACAACAAAAAAAAACCTAACCAACCAAATATATCTTCTAGGTCTATTCTCACAATAATATGGTGTCACAGTTAATTTTATATATCAATTTGACTGGCCACAGTGCATCCGGATTAAACATTATTTGTAGAGTCTGTAGGAATGCTTCCAGACTAGTTTAGCATTTGAATTAAACAGACTCTGTAAAGTAGACTGCCCACTCTCATGTGGTGGGCATCATCCAATCATTCCAGGGCCTAAATAGAACAAAAAGACAGAGTAAAGACAAATTTTCCCATTTTTCCCGCCTCATGGATTGAACTAGGACATCACATTTCATCTTCTCTGGCCTTCAGACTGGGATTTACATGATCCACTCCCCTGGTTCTCAGGGCTTTGAACTGAATTACACCACTAGGTTTCTTGAAGACCCAAGAGATAAGCAGATGGCAGATCCTAGGACTTCTAAAAATAAAAAATAAACTTGAACAAATTCTATATAATAAATCTCCTTTTTTCCCACTGGGTGTGTTTCTCTCCAGAACCCCAACTAACATAAAAGAAATATGTGCTTAAAACGTTCAAAGGTTATGCAAGAATCAGTAATGATAATTGTCATCCAGGAGCAAGTCCCTTCTTCCCATGCTGTGGTTGATGCTGTACATCTATCCCTACTGGGAGCTGGATAACTGAGGCAAGCATAAATAATAAATAATAAATGATATTATTATTTGTTTAAAGTCCAGTTCAGCACAAGCAATGTAACTGCATGGTTTCATTCCAACATTCTCCTGACTTCGACAGTTACAGGGAGACTGACAGAGCCACCGTGTGTCCTGCCACACAGAGCAGGACAACAAAAGGAAGGAGGTCAGGACAACAGCAGCTGGCTTGAGACACCACCATATTAACTGATCACCATCTATTAGTAAATTCTGACCTCCTGAATGCAACTCTTGCCTATAGTTTTCTGCTTACACCAGCAGAGTACTATGAGAATGACAAAGAAACATAAATATTATAACTAATCTGTCACAACAGCCTAGAAACAGAGTTGACAAACATTTTTCTCATGTGTCCTTGAGAATTTGATAATTTCAAGGGATGGGTAGAAGATTTTGACCAAAAGAGAAATGTATCATATATAAGGAAGAAATAAATAAGATGGTGAAATAAGTTTTTAACATGGAGTTGGTAACAGGTTTTACAGAAGAAAAGTTATAATTGCAGTTTTGGGGCTTATATTTATTTAGCAGAAATAAAATGTGTTGTGTATGATTTCTAGGAAACATGTACCATTTAGCAAGGCACTGGGAGCACAACCAAAATACAGAAAAAAGTTAAAGGCAGAAGATTTATATTCCTATGTCCTCAAATACTAGGTGAGTCAAGAACACAAGTGTTAAGTTTAACTAATTAAGGCAGAAGTTTCAGTGTAACGGTTAAGGATATGCTGCAGGAATGAATAAGTCCCACAACTTCAGTGGAACAATGTGATAAAGCCTATTTCTCACATAAAATCTGCTGTGGTTCCACGTAAATTTCCAAGACTGTGTTTCCTGTGATAGCTCAGCGATAAGGTTACTTTCATCTTATGTCTCTACCATCAACACTCCAGAGTAAAAGAGAGCTGAAGACAGTTGTTTAAACAATCCAATGCTTTGACCCAAAAGCAACTCAAATCACCTCCACTCATAACCCTTTGCCATAATTAACCATAAGACCCTGCCCAACCTAGAAGAAGTGTTGAGGGCCACTTTCCAAGGTGTCTGGAATAAACAAAAGAACAAATATTCATGAACACTACTAAAGCTTCAATGAACAGGCACCATTCATTCCCTCCTATTCTATTTACTGATTACTCTCTCCCATTAGTGATAGTAATATGCAAATGAAGTAAGCAGATATTAGTGGCAAAACACAAGGTCTAACTAGTTCAATTTGGAGGGAAGGTCTGGAGGGAAGTCCAGATTAGAGAACCCAACGGATGAAGGGAATCTTGAATAATGAAGATATGTTGGAGTTTTCCCTGAGATAACTCTGATTGGTGTAGATAAATCGAGAGTACTGGAACCCATGATTCATCTCCTCTTTATCACTACCTTGACAGAGCTCATTCATGAGTTGTTGACAAGCAAGGACTCTTATGCTTGGAGTACTCACTCAGCACCTTGCTTCCACCAAGGGTAACTTAGACCACCCAGAAGGAATGAGAAACCATCACCGATGAGTCATAAAGGAAAAAGTAAACAGGACAAAATGGGAAGCTGAAATAGAGGATGAAGTTACTTTGCACAGGAAATTTTTGAGGGCAAGATGATGAAAGTATACCCCCAAAATGAAAATAAACAGGAGTTTACAGAATTTTCTCAACTGCAGCACCTGCTGTCTGT
The DNA here is from genome assembly GCF_014754425.2 of Oryx dammah. NCBI lineage: Eukaryota > Metazoa > Chordata > Mammalia > Artiodactyla > Bovidae > Oryx > Oryx dammah. The sequence goes on along the minus strand of NW_024070189.1, from coordinate 75,681,238 downwards.
GATCAGTTGCCTCCAGGCTCTAGCACAAATCTCCTTGGATGACCTTTCAAGGAAAAAAATTTGAATAATTTAGGTAACTGGACTTGGTTTCTATTTGTTTGGGGACATATGGTCAGGAGTTTGCCTCAGTTTGTGTGGCTGATAAAAAAGGAGGATTTGGGTTTTGTTTGGATATTTTCTGTGTTATGCTTGTAAATGCTGTATTTATGTGCCAGTAGATTTTATGGTAGTTTTTGATTCAAGGTCATTGATCTATACTGACATCAGTAGCATTTTTGAGCTATAAGGGAATACAAAAAAGGGTTACAGGCTACACCACTAAATTTCCTTCTAACTCCTAAGGCATAAGTATATCTCTTTTAGCCTTGGTTTTTAATATCTTTTGCAAAGGTAGGAAGTCCTTTTATAAAAACTCTTAAAAAAGAAAAAACTAGTGATTTTCATAGAAGTAGGCTTTTTTGCTCATATTCAGATTTCACAGAAGAGGGCTATATCACTCATATTCAGAACATCATTCACTGGCCTCCAGGGACATTTCTGTTATGGACGGACAGACAAAACTTGACATGAGGGAGAGCATTCTAGTGAAACATGAAAAATCATCACAGTCACAGCCCCATTGAAACAGCTCCCTTTTTTTAAATATCCAGTAGTGAAGTAGAAGATACAAATTGACTCCTATCAAATTCTGCCTCCCACCTGTTTTATAATTAAGAAAGCTACTTGACTTTTAATAGACTTCAATTTCTTTACCAGTGTCTTAAGATTTTTTTTAATTCATTCTTTACCAGTGAATAAGATGGTCTCTGTGACTGCTTACTACAGCAAAAGTCTATGCAACAAAATTCATGATGTGAGACCACCAAAAGAAGCATGTGGATTAATCACTAACATCCTCCCTTTCTTGTAAATCAATATAAACTACCACTCTGGCTTCTTACCATGACCGTGGTGGTCTTATGGGATCTGGGGAGCCATGATGCTCTCGGGAGGCCTGGTGTCTTGCCTGAGCCTAGTAAATGACATCTAGGTCAGCCCAGGAAGAAACAGAAATAGAGTACTGGGAAGGCACTTGGACCAAGGAAAGGTTTAAGGCCATTGAAACACCTGATACTTCTAAAGTTCTCTCTCTTTTGAAACCAACACTCAGACCTCAAACAGAGGCAACTGAGGTTCCTATGACATCCCCTGTGCTTGGTATTTATTCCTTCATTCCATTTTTTCCTTCTATTTACTATCATCAAACATGATATTCCAGGGACTTCTCTGGCAGTCCAGTGGTTAAGACTTCACCTTCAAATGCAACTAGTGAGGGTTCGATCCCTGGTTGGGGAGCTAAGATCCTACATGACTCATGGCAAAAAAAAAAAAAAATTAAAAAACAGAAACAATATTGTAACAAATTCAATAAAAACTTTAAAAAAATGGTCCGCATCAAAGAAAAATCTTAAAAAATAAAAAGCATGATTTGTCAAAGGTTTCCTCCTTCATTTATCCCCCAAATTATTGATATTTATTGGTCCTGCCATGCTAGGATTCAGAGAATTATAAGGTACATTTTAGTTCGAATAAGTCATTCTCTTTTATCCTTAAACCCATTTTGGAGCTTCAAGAAGGTTGTGACTCTCAATTTAAAAATTGCTGTGACTAACAAACTCCAAATCTCTCACTATGTTCAGCAAGAGTTCATTAACAAGTAAACTCAAAGCCTGACAGGTTATTGCCTTTATACAAATGAACTTATTAACCAGCATAGTTAACAATGTATTTGGTAGGCACTGAGCCTTTCTTTAAGGAAGCTCCTACATAACCAGACTATCTAAATTAATAGATTTCTGCTGAACTGTTTACATGTTATTACTGGTAAATCTCATTAGCCAGTCAACAAATGCACTAAATTATCAAAACAAATAACCTGAACCAAACATAATAAGTATATGTTGCATAGATGCTCTCATTATATCTGGGTACTTTCAGTTAATATAAATATTTTTGATCCTATGTCTCACTAATCTGTACCAGGTTCTGTATCTACTATATTGTATTTGCTCATCAAATATTCACAAAATGCCCTCCAGACACCCTTTTTGCTTTCTTATTGCTTAAAAGAAGCATCAGTAATAACTTTGACATTTTGTTACTTCATTCCTCCAGCTAGCATTCATCCAGCACTTCTTTGGGCTAAGCACCGGGTAACTCTTCCCTGAACAATGGCAGTCACCTCCTCACTTGTTCACCTGCAATAACCTTGAATCTTGCAAACTATTTTCCACACGGAAGCCTAAGACTGAGGCTTCCCAAGCCTCTTAGGACAAAGACCAAAATGTTTGGGGCCATAAGGCTCTTCATGGCCTGGCCTCTACCTGTCTTTCCAGCATCAGTTAGCACCACATTTTCTCTCACTTTCTATATATCAGCCACAACCATGTTCTTTCAAATCCTCATACTTGCCAGATATTCTCCTGCTCCCTCATCTGTGAAAATTTACCTCTTCTGCCTCAAACACCCTTCCATCACCTTTCAAGAATTGGCTTCTAATCATCTTTCAAAATTCAGACCACTTCATTAGCAAACTCTCATCTGACCTTTCGAGTGGCCCAATTATCCCTAGTATATGCTCTCAATACAACCTTTATCTAAATGATCACATTTGTAATGCCAAATTTATTTCTGTGATAATTTAATGTCTGTCTGCCCTACTAGACTCAAAATTCCACAAGTCAGGGTTGTCATTCTATCTACATTTAAAAGCGTAATGACAGGTATATAACCAAGTCTCAATAACTATGTATTGAATAAATGAATAAACAATAAATATCAGGATACATGAAATGTTTGAAACATCTGTATTATTAAAGAAAATAAAAACAAAGCTCTTCAAAAAATAGAGACTAGTTACAATGAAAATTGGTCACTTGGGGGGGTCCAAAGACCTCTGGACACCCTCCATTTTATGGACATGCTCCATATTGTTGATCCTCACCTTTCTCAAGTTGAATCCAAAATTTATATTTCCCAGAATCCCATTCTTTTAGTACATAGACTTATAGCTAGTTACGATCAAATAGATGCACCAAGAGATTTGGAAGGCAGATTTCAAGATTATGAGCACCAGGCTCTTCTCACATAAACAACTGCAGAGGCATTCGATATTCCACAGCAGAATGGGTGTTCTGATACTGGATCTGTGCCTTGTTGGTGTTGAGAAACAGAGAGAGGTAGCAGTGGGATTTCTACAAGGCTGAGTTCAGAGGAGCTGGGGCATTGCTCTTAGCTTTTTACTTCTGACTGTACAGCCTCCACTAAAGACGGTTTCCTGACTTTCCTTAGAAACTGCATAAGCTAACTAATTCCCTTTCAGCTTCAGCTAGCTGAAACAGATTCTTTGATCTATCCAGAAACTCTAAACTGATACCCTTGAAGAAAAACCTTTGCAACATGTGCATTGCAAACAAAAGCTTTCCACACAAAAAGTTCACACAAATCTACTTTATAAACAACCCAAAAGAATATGGATAGACAGTTCTCGGAACCACACTGGTCATATGATCAGGGAAATACAAATTAAAACTATCATGGAATACTGTATTTTTATCTATGAGACTTAGATAAATGAATAAAGACAAATATCCATCATAGAAAAGGATACAGAGAAATGGGTACTTTCATTAATTATTTGGAAGGGAGGGTGTATAGTCATATATTTAAGCATTCTCATTAAGGTTCAAACAATACAGTTCCACAATATTATTAATATTATTTAAAATTATTCCTGGAATTTCTAGTCAATGTGATGAGACTAGCAAAAAGAGTAAGAAGTATCAGTGTTGGAAATCAATAGTTTTGCTATGTTTCACTTGCATATGATATAATTTTTTACCTAGAAGAGTCAGGATGATCAATTGTTCTAATTATTAAGAGTTTAATGAGGCAGTCATAAAAAAATTTTTAATCAGCCTTTTCTATAATTCATAAATAATTAGAAATGATATTGAAAACAAAACTCCATATCCAAAAGCAATGGAAGTCACTATAACACATAGAAAAGACTAAGAAAAAAGTATAAAAAGCCTCATGAAAAACAAACTATAAAAATTACTGATACACGTTAAGGACAAAATTTAGATATATAACATAAAGGCAAAGATATGTTTGTGGATGATTATTGTATCAACGTTCATGTAACAAAAATAAGTGGAAGCAAATGTTCATATATAGGAAATACAATTTGCTTTGCAATACATCAATAGGATGAATCCTCTCCAAAAGAAAACAAACAAAAATCTGTTAAAAAGAATGAGATAGAAACTCATAGAAACAGAAAGTAAAGTGGTAGTTATCAAAGCCTAGGGAGTGAGGAGTAGAGTAAAATGGAAGATGTTGGTCAGAAGGTACAAACTTCCAATTAAGTTTTAGGGATCTGTTGTACAACACAGTGATCATAACTAAGAAAACTGCAAAGTGAGTGTATCTTTTAAAAGTTCTTACCACAAAAAAGAAATGGCAATTATATGACATGATGGAGATGTTATCTAATACTTCAGTGGCAATCATTCTGCAATATGTAAGTGTATCAAATCAACTCAGTGTACACTTCCCACTTACATAATGTTATATGTCAATTATACCTAAAGGAGGAAAAAGAATAAGGTAGTTCTATAAGTACCAACATGAAATATTGCCAGCCAAATTTTTGTTATAACAAAATGTGATCTGTTTTATTGTTTAAAAGAAATGTCTGACCGTACATACTAATATATAGAATACAGACATAATCCCCAAAGATATTGTGTCAGACACCTCTTGTGCACATCTTAAATCACCCCAGCACTTCCAGCCTTTTCCCACAGCCACTGCTGCTTCTACATAGTCTTTGACCAGCCTTCCACAGGCACAAGGTGATCTCATTTCAGTCCACATTAGGTACACCTAAGCTTCCTGTCCCAGGGTAAAGCTCTGAGCAGCATTTTCTATGGCTCCTTACACTCTCAGGGAACAAAGGGACAAGACAGAAACTCTCACTTTTTGCTTTACACACTGTATATGATTTAAACTTATTACCTTTTAAAAAAGCATTCACTTTTACAATTTATAAAAGTGTAGAGAATCAATAGGACAATCACAAATTCAATAAAAGGGTGTGAAAGGGGGAAGAATCTAGCCAGATGGATGGCCAGGATGAATAGATATTTTGTGGCACTATTTATAAAGACTGAAAACACAAGAGTAACAGGATTATCAGGGATGATGAAGTTCAATTTTAAACACAGTGCATGTGAGGCAACAACCTCCAGGAAATAAGGCAATAGTATGAAAATTATTTTTCCATGATCTAGCTCAGGGTATTTAATCATATATAAAGAGTCTCAATATTAATTCCATTTAAATAAGACAGGCAAGATATGAGTTTTCAAGCAACCTGTTAAAACAAAGCTTAGTAAAATCCTAGTTTTTAAGCAACAAGCAAAATTAATTACATCATAAGATTTGGAAGGTATAATTTATAAAACTAAAAAATATAATTTGTTCTACTTTTGCAATTCTGATCTAATGGGAAAACTTTTATCATTTAATTCTTGATGTCATATCTGAAATCATTGCACTATATTGTGTGGTTTAAATACAGCAATGTTATTCTACTCAGTTGTTGAAGCAAGGTTTCCAAAGCTGGACTTTATGGATTTTAGAAGCTGAATAGTTATCCACTCAGTTTGACCTCAAACACCTATTCCCTTTACTCTAATTACCCAGATGTTATCATTTTCTATGTATGCCATGAAGTGAAAAGTTTAAACTCACTGGATTGAATACTGTCAATGAATAAAATTATATACTGTTTTATGAACCCACTAAAGATATTTTCCATTCATTTGTCTGAATAGCATATCAAAAATTCTATTTAGGTACCAAATAAAATATGAGACATATATCCTATTGCATACCTTCTACATTTTTATCTATTTTTTATAGAAGTAAATATAAACATATATTTTTTCCAACATAGTACTCCACAGAATCATGAGATCGGGACAATGATATTCAAAAGATCCCTCTTGTTGGTTTTTCCTTTGTCACCCTTTATTGCAGGCTAAACTAAAATTAACTTTCCCTTTCACATCTACATAACACTACCACCTTGCTTTGGTGTGTCAAAGAAACAGAATTAAAACTCATGTTGACATGACTAAATGCTTGGCATGTGTTGAAGTCATTTGGGACAAGACAGTTTTTTTTGCATATGGTGAAAAGAGTCAGGAATAGTTTTAGTCCTTCCTGTCCTACAAACTAAGCCATCACCATCACCCCCTTTCTAGATAACTAGTGAATCTCATAGCTCAGTAGATAAAGAATCCACCTGCAATGCAGGAGACCCCAGTTCGATTCCTAGGTTGGGAAGATCCAGTGGAGAAGGAATAAGCTACCCACTCCAGTATTCTTAGGCTTCTCTTGTGGCTCAGCTGGTAAAGAATCTGCCTGCAGTGCAGGAGATCTGGGTTCAATCCCTGGGTTGGGAAGATCCCCTGGAGAAGGGAAAGGCTACCCACTCTAGTATTCTGGCCTGGGGAATTCCATGGACTTTATAGTTCTTGGGGTCACAAAGAGTCGAACACAACTGAGTGACTTTCACTTTCAGTGAACCTCAAACTCTTTCCACTCCATCCCATCAAAATAAATTCTTAGGACATTACCTAATAAACTCATTTAAGACAAGATATAAATTTGTGATAAAGCCAATAACTAGCTCCCCCAAGTATATCTTTATTTTTATAAGAGAAAAACTTTAACAGTTCTTTCAGATATTAGTATCAGGTTGATCAAGTATTCTACACAAAAGAAATGTTTTCAAATCCCCAAGTCTGGACTAGTTAGGTAGCTAAATGACCAATCCATTATTCCTACAAATGTATAGTTTAAGACTTAGAGTAAAACCACTAGATGGAAGAAGGAGCTATTATTTTCTTTAAAGGGAAAATGAATTTGTGCCCAACTAGCTATTCATCTTGAATTAGCTAGCTTCCTGTCATTTGTGGTCTGACTACTTTTCCCATATCCAAACCTGAAGTTATCAATATTACCCAGAATTGCTCAATGGGTGCTTTTTGTTGTTGTTGTTAACATAGGAGTAATACAATAAATAGGACCACTAGTCACTGTGTCTGCAAGATAACTGAAAATCTAATACATACACGCTTACTCCACAGCTTGACCACCACTGCTTCCCAAAGGATTATAAATATTCTATTTTTTCATTTCACAACCATGAACATTAAGAAACCATACATATTTAGTACTATTTCTCTTTGAAATACACCACTCTACCTAGGTTCTGTACATAAAGCAGTGAGACATAAAAAGTTTCTGTCCCTTGCACATAAGTTAGCAGAAAACATAAATGTGGTTTTGACTTATAGACATTGAAGGGCAATTGTTAAAGGTGACTGAGAAGTGAGAAAAAATAAGTGACTAAACTTATTAACTCAAATACTAACTTAAGTCTTATTCAACCTTCATAAAATACTTCTCAAGAAAAAAGGTAACATACAAAGTGTTCAAATACCAACTTTAGGATTGTGAGTTCTATTTCCACTACAACTATGAATTGCCTTCAGGAGTCTTTTCACTGAGGGAGACAGGGAGATATTTGACTTTCCACGACCTGAGCTTCTACTGGGTGGGTGAGTCTTCCACTCTACCTGCTCCACCCAGAAGAAACATTCCGAGTAAACAATTTTTACTCTAGCCCCTCATTGGCTCCTCCACATAAGGAGCTTTCCGTACAAGAAGGTCACAAGATCAGAAATGAGGGGAAAAGAAGAAGCTACATTTGCCTTTGGATCCAAGTTGCATGTTCCATTCCAACTTGAATACTAATAAAGCACTGTTCTTTCCCTCTCACTGGGACAAGAGATGAATAACAATATTCTCCAACACACTTCTAAACTGGAGTAAACAAAAGATAATTCAAGCTTTTAGTTTTACACTTCAGAGTTGAAACAGGAGGGAAGGGGGCAAGGCGCAACCATTAAAAGAATGACATGGCCACAGGACATCATGAAAACTGGTTAGAACCAACTAGGTCTAAGATGGTGGATGATTCCTTGAGCCTCATTATCTGCCCATTGTAATACATTGCTGCTACTGCCAAGTCGCTTCAGTCGTGTCCGACTCTGCACAACCCCATAGATGGTAGCCCACCTGGCTCTCCCGTCCCTGGGATTCTCCAGGCAAGAACACTGGAGTGGGTTGCCATTTCCTTCGCCAATGCATGAAAGTGAAAAGTGAAAGTGAAGTCGCTCATTCGTATCCAACTCTTCACGACCCCATGGACTGCAGTCTACCAGGCTCCTCCATCCATGGGATTCTCCAGGCAAGAGTACTGGAGTGGGTTGCCAGTGCCTACTCCTACATTACCATATGCTAAATGGGACACCCATCAGCTCCATGAGAGTTCTGAGGCCAACCATAAAAGGCCAAAAAGTGGGTGGTGCCCCAATTCCTGGAAGTCTCCACCCCTAAAATAACCGGAATAATTCTCCTGCTCATTAGCCTACGAAATTACCCAGCCCATAAAAACTCACTGTGCCATATTTGGAGTCTCTCTCTCACCTTCTGAGATGGCCCACACCATCTGTGGAGTGTTTTCTCTGAAAATAAACCCACTTCTTACCGATCACTTCATCTCCAAATTCTTCCACAACAAGGCAAGAACCTTAAATTCACCAGCAGCATGACTGCAAAGCCCGACAGGAGAATCTGCTAAACCCCAGCCTCTCCTCTTGCCTCTCTTGCACTTGAGAATCACTCCCTTACTTTCCACAATTACTCTCTCACTCTCTCCCTACCTCACTCTCAATTTCCACCCTTTTCTTGTGCCTTACTCTGCTGGAAATAGAGAAAAAGGAATCTGCCAGGCATTTTCTCCCATCCAAGTACTAACCAGGCCTGACCCTGCTTAGCTTCCAAGATCGGAGGCGATCAGGCACATTCACGGTGGTATGGCCATAGACTGCCAGGCATTTTCTACCCTTGCCCACTAGATGTTCCACTTTTATTAAATATGTGCAGGGAACGTCAAGGAACATTTCCAGGCATCCTTACAGGCAGCTAGGGACCTGAACCACAGGGTCTTTGCCCCTTGGGTTTGCCTTGTGCTCAGTCACTTTAGCGGGTGGGATTTTCCCAAGCAAGAATACTGGAGTGGGTTGCCATGCTCTCCTCCAGGGGATTTTCCAGACCCAGGGATTAAACCCACATCTTCTGCATTGTAGGTGGATTCTTTACCACTGAGCTACCGCCACCAGTGGAGCCTCTGGTTTGCCTTATCCACCATTTAACTGTTAAAAGATTCAATACAGGAGTCCCTAGTGGTTCAAACGGTAAAGAGTCTGCCTGCAGTGTGGGAGACCTGGGATAAATCCCTGTGTCAGGAAGATCCCCTGGAGAAAGAAATGACAACCTACTCCAGCATTCCTGCCTGGAGAAACCCGTGGACAGAGGAGCCTGGCAGGCTACAGTCCATGGGGTCGCAAAGAGTCTGACATGACTGAGTGACTTCACTTTAACAGATTCACTGGTGTAAAAATACAAAGTACAGCCTAACTCAGAGTTTGTGCCACAGTTATGGCAGCTGCAATCCCTTCGGGAACTCCCTCGAGAGGTGGGTATTAGAAGTGGTGGATGGTCTCGCGATGTGTGGTTGGGACTCACTGTGGGCCAAGGTTAACTGCCCAACTTTGGTGTTTGGTCAGACCCCTCCAGGGTCCACTCTGACTTCTCTGCCACCCTTCCTGGTTAGGGCGGGACAGGCAACTCATGCTGGGTGGGTCAGGCGCACGGCCCCACCCCCAGGGTACATGCCTGAGCAATGACCCACATTTACTGTGTTCCACTGGGGATGTTGCAGGGCCCTCCATCTCTCTAACTAGAGGCACAGGTCCCTCCACATCAGCTGCCACATCTGCCCCTGCACCCAGCCCTATTGTCTGCTGGGCAGAGCACCTGTGGGAAGGTGTGGGGAGAAGATGGCCCCAAGGCCCCAGGGGTACTACCCACAAAAGTGTGTGTGTCACTTGCTCCGTCATGTCCAACTTCTGGCAACCCCGTGGACTGTAGCCCACCAGGCTCCTCCGTCCATGGGATTCTCCAGACAAGAGTACTGATGTGGGTTGCCATTGCCCTGCTCCAGGGGATCTTCTGACCCAGGGATACAACACGAGTCTCTTATTTCTCCTGCACTGGCAGGTGAGTTCTTTAGCATTAGTGCCACCTGAGAAGCAGGAAAGGGAATAGAAAAGTTTTTTTCTTTTTCACAAACCATCTCTGTTAATGGCTGGTGCTTGTTTTCTAAAACTTACCAGGTTTTTAGAGGAAAAGGCTGGGTCTTAAAGCCCCTTTAAATGGCTTCCCTTATGGTTTAAATAGGTCTTTGGGGGCTTCCTTTGTGGCTCAGATGGTAAAGAATATGCCTGCAATGCAGGAGACCTAGGTTCAGTCCCTGGGTTGGGAAGATCCTCTGGAGAAGGGAATAGCAACCCACTCCAGTATTCTTGCCTGGAGAATTCCATGGACAGAGGGGCCTGGTAACTACAGTCTATAGGGTTGCACAAGAGTCAGGCATGACTGACTAACACACTTTTCATATTTTCAGAAAGTGATTTCATAATCCCAATCTTTACATTTCCTCATATCCAAAAAAGGACTAAATCCCTTCATGATGACATCAACTCCTCGTGACTAGCAGAAAACCTTTTGTAAAATAAGTGCTTGATTGCACTGAACTCCCCCTTCACCAAAATCATATATATTGACCTTCCCCTACTACCTCTTTGGAACAGTTTCTCAGAGCTATGTGAGATACTCTGTCCTGGGGTGCAGTCCTCGTTTTTCCCCCAAATAAAAAACTTGCAACCCTCACATTGTGCATCTTTTTTTAGTAGACAATGGTATTGCCAAAATTAATTTGTAAAAGACTTCCATTTAATTTGCTTAAAGAAAAGTAAGTGCTTATAGCTTATATAAATATTCATAAATATAAAACTGGTCAAAATGAATTTCAGGTTTATGTCATCTGGGAAATATTCAATACTCAACTATAATATTTGGTATTGAAGGTGGCTTAAGCTTGTTGGTCTGATTAATATAGACATATTTTTAGAGTCATCAGTGTTAAGTTTGTCAGTTGTATCTAAGTTTACTAGAGATCAAATAAAACCTTATTCTCTGTTACACATTTGTCAATAATAAAAGTAACTGTAAAAAACTTATAAGGAAAGCAGGATATGTGTTTTCAGTAAAGAAAGTATAAGGTGTGGAATTGCATGTTATTAAGAGAAAAGAATGGAGAAGGCAATGGCACCCCACTCCAGTACTGTTCCTGGAAAATCCCATGGACGGAGGAGCCTGGTAGACTGCAGTCCATGGGGTCGCTACGAGTCAGACATGACTGAGCAACTTCACTTTCACTTTTTACTTTCATGCATTGGAGAAGGAAATGGCAACCCACTCCAGAATTTTTGCCTGGAGAATCCCAGGGATGGGGGAGCCTGGTGGGCTGCCGTCTATGGGGTCACACAGAATCAGACATGATTGAAGCAACTTAGCAGCAGTAGCAGCAAGAGAAAAGGAAGTCTGTTTTCTGATTGTGTCTGGAAGGAAAAAAACAAAGTGATAGGTAGAGAAAGTGATGGAAGGTTTGTGGAAATTGGATCCTGGGGAAAAGGTTTTGTGCGTGGTCAAGACTGAGTAAGTTTAGAATAAATTTAACTGAGTAAATGAATTTTAAATGTAAGCGGATACAAAATCTGAATTTGGGTTTTATCCTTGTTAACAGTAAGTTTTCTTAAAATGCTGAACCACCTTTATAACAAATTTTAAGTTTCTTTATCTTTTAAGTAATATAGTCTGTATTTTCCTTTGAAATATTTTATTGTTATTTTGGTTAAGAAATTAGTATTGTCCCACAGTGACCTGTGGTCTTATTTGACCACGTATTTTAAAACTTTTTGACAAGCTTCCAAAATATCAAATTTTAATGAAAGTTCTTTTGATTTCCAGCTAACTCTGGGGTGCTTTAGGGGGTCCCTGAGGTATTTCAAAGAAAATTATTTAACTAGGATTATTTGGAATGTTAAATTAAATGTAATCATTCGTAATTCTAGTTATTGTAACCAAGTTTCTTTATTGATTACAGTGTAATCAGATGTTTAACCATGCCTTTTAAGTCTTTTGTCATTTATAGATATTTTTGTACTCTGATGTGGTTGCAAAAAGTGCTTCATCATCAAAGACTATGCAAGCTGTTGTAACAGTTCTACATCAAAATGATGGCAATGAGAGGATTCCAGCCCATACCCACTTAAAACAAGTTCTCCTGCCTCTGGGACCCCCAGATCAGGCATCTAGAGATTCCTATTCCTTGACAGGCAGGGTGGACACCCATACTTAGCTTTGAAGCAGTTACAGAAGAAGGACTATCATCCCTCTGCTTCATAAGGGTATGGGGGTAAAGTCTCTGAAGGAGCAATGAAACAAGAGGGAAGGGGGCAGGGCACAGTCTTTAAAAGAATGACATAGCCATAGGACAAGACAAAAACTGGTTAAAACCAACTAGGTCCAAGATGGCACAAGATTTGACTTCCCTTAGACCTTGAGACTCATTATCCACTTATTTATTAGCAGATGCTAAATGATGCACCCACCAGCACCATGCCAGTTCTGAGGCCAACCATAGGAGCCCAAAAAGTGGGTGGTGGCCCAATACCTGGAAATCCCCACTCCTTCACCAAAATAATTGGAATAATTCTCCCATTTATTAGCCTATGAAATTACCCAACCCATAAAAACTAACCACTCCATATTTTCAGGCTCTCACCTTCTGAGATGGCCCCCACTCTGTGGAATGTTTCCTCTCTAAATAAATCCATTTCTTAACTGTCACTTCATCTCCGAATTCTTTCACAACACAGCAAGAACCTTAAACTCACCAATCATTACAATTTTTTTGAAAAGGCACTCTTCTAAAGATCATCAAATATTTTAAGCTATAAAAATAAGTCCCAAATTGACAATTCTCTGACCAAACTTTTTTAAGATGCAAGAAAATCTGCTCAGTTAGGAAGCTGCCCTCTTCTAAGCTCAGCAGTGATGCAAAACATATCTGCAGTCACGAAAACCACTTTCAAATTGAACTGCCTAATGTCTGTAAAGAGCAATGCCTTTAAAATGTAAAAAAAAAAAAAAAAAAAAATTTAAAAAAAAAAAAAACTGGAGAAAACTGTTTATTCCAAACAAATGTTTTCATTTTGTCCACAGCTAAGGTTTCTGTGAGATAAGACCCTGAATTAAAACAGCACACAGGCCAAGGTTACTGCCCATGTAATTAAATGTCAGACTTAAAAAAAGAGGGTAGTCAGAGAGCTTCACGTGAAACAACCTCACTGCGTCTTAGTGGAACTAAAGGCAGATAATCTCCTAACACCAAAAATAAGAAAAAAGGGGAAAAGTATGTCATCTCAAGGCCCTCAACATCCTCCCACACTGAGACCCTCTCTTCCTCATCTTTAGCTTCACATTCCAATCAGGCACTCAAAGGGAATTCTTTCCAGGATTTACCCCTCTGTTTTCTCTTTCTTTCAGATCATTTAGTTGACCTAAAATTCACAGTTGACGGTAATAGCTGAAAAAGTCCTTGACGGGTAAAATACTACCAACATACTTCTGGTTAACAAACATTTTTCATATCAGACTGATTTAACACAGTAAATGGTCTGCATATTGAAAAAATTAATGAGCAATTCTCTCTGAATTAAAATAGGCAAGGGTTTCTCCCCAAGGTTCTTATGACGAAAGCAGTGTTAACTGATATGAAAGATTGTCTGCAGTTGTCTCGCTTCTTCTCAAGGGTTTTCTGCACCTCTAAGGAACTGTACATTTTGACTCTAAACCAATGTTCCTTAGAGGTGAAGAAAACCCTTGAGATAAAAATTTAATGTAAACCCAGCTTTAGCCCTGAGGTGTTTGTCAGAAGGAAATATAAGACCATTTTGGAATGAAGCTCCCAAAATCCAAGTTATGAGGATTTTTTACACACACACACACAAAAGCCACACCTAAAATAATCTCACATTTTAAAATTATAAAGCTCATAAGGAGTCAATTTCCCAATACATTTGAATACTCAGACTAAACTTTTAAAAACTCTGGAAAGGATTTTACATCTATAGAAAAAAGGCGTTTTAAAATCTGATTTCTTTGATAAAAGTTTACAAAAATGACTGATGGAAAAAAATTGGAGTATCCCTCCCTGTGTTACCCTTATGCATCCCTGGAACTAATTCAAACTGAACTTGAAGCTTAGTCATTATTACTTAGAATTTTCTGACTCTAATCAAAGTAGGATGTTCAATTTCAGTTGGCACTTAGGTCAACACAATATGAAATGGAAAATTATAAATGTTAGGACAGAGGGGTGGATCCTGAGCTGCCAAAGCCACTGTCCTGAACTCCCGCACGGGTTCCTCTAATCCCATTGTCTCTTTTAGATTCGCTTGGGCCTGTCCACCCTCCGAGCCCGAAATTTGGGCTGGGTGGTACCGCAGCCTGGGCCTAGTGGCTTAACAGTAGCAATAGCAGCGGCAGCCACAGACCCCCTCTTTCTGAATTCGAGCACCGCAGGGACCCAGAAAGCCTGCACAGTCGTTTAGAGAAAATGGCAGACGATATTGATATTGAAGCAATGCTTGAGGCTCCTTACAAGAAGGATGAGAACAAGTTGAGCAGTGCTAACGGCCATGAAGAACGTACCAAAAAGAGGGAAAAAAGCAAGATCAGAAGTCGTAGTCATGAACGAAAAAGAAGCAAAAGTAAGGAACGGAAGCGAAGTAGAGATAGAGAAAGGAGAAAGAGCAAAAGCTGTGAAAGGAAGTGAAGTAAAAGCAAAGAAAGGAGACGGAGCCAATCAAGAAGGCGAGATGGCAGATTCAGAGGCCGCTACAGAAGTCCTTACAGACGACGTTCTCGAAGCAAAAGTCCATTCAGAAAAGACAAGAGCCCTGTGAGGGAACCTATTGATAATCTCACTCCTGAGGAAAGAGATGCAAGGACTGTTTTCTGCATGCAGCTGGCAGCGAGAATTCGGCCAAGGGATTTGGAAGAGTTTTTCTCTACAGCTGGGAATGTTCCTGATATGAGGGTGATTTCTGACAGAAATTCAAGACGTTCCAAAGGAATTGCTTATGTGGAGTTTGTTGATGTTAGCTCAGTGCCTGTAGCAATAGGATTAACTGGTCAGTGGGTTTTAGGAGTGCCAATCACAGTACAAGCATCACAGGCAGAAAAAAACAGAGTCGCAGCAATGGCAAACAATCTACAAAAGGGAAGTGCTGGACCTCTGAGGCTTTATGTGGGCTCGTTACACTTTAACATAACTGAAGATATGCTTCGAGGGATTTTTGAGCCATTTGGAAGGATTGAAGGTATCCAGCTCATGATGGACAGTGAAACAGGTCAATCCAAGGGATATGGATTTATTACGTTTTCTGGTTCAGAATGTGCCAAGAACGCTTTGGAAAAACTTAATGGATTTGAGCTAGCGGGAAGGCCCATGAAAGTTGGTCATGTTACTGAATGTACTGATTCTTCCAGTGCTAGCTCATTTTTGGACAGTGATGAACTGGAAAGGACTGGAACTGACTCGGGAACAACTGGTCGTCTCCAGTTAATGGCAAGACTTGCAGAGGGTACAGGTTTGCAGATCCCGCCAGCAGCACAGCAAGCTTTGCAAATGAGTGGCTGTTTGGCATTTGGTGCTGTGGCAGATTTGCAAATAAGACTTTCCCAACAGACTGAAGCTTCAGCGTTAGCTGCAGCTGCCTCTGTTCAACCTCTGGCAACACAGTGTTTCCAACTCTTTAACATGTTTAATCCTCAAACAGAAGAAGAAGTTGGATGGGACACAGAGATTAAAGACGATGTGATCGAAGAATGCAATAAACATGGAGGAGTTATTCATATTTATGTTGACAAAAATTCAGCTCAGGGCAATGTGTATGTGAAGTGCCCACCAATTGCTGCAGCCATTGCTGCTGTTAGTGTGTTGCATGGCAGGTGGTTTGTGGGTAAAATGATAACAGCAGCATATGTACCTCTTGCAACTTATCACAACCTCTTCCCTGATACTATGATAGCAACACTACTACTGGTTCCAAGTAGACGACGAAGGAAAATATAGTCCTTTATGTACATAGCTTTTTTTCTTTCTTGAGAATTCATTTTGAGTTATCTTTTATTTAGATAAAAAATAAATAGGCAAGGGTCTACTGTCATTTGTACACAATTCCTGTTACCTTGGAAAAATAAAAATGTTAACAGGGAAAAAAAAAATAAATGTTAGAACAAAGAAAATCCCCTTTGTCTTTTTTCTGAGAAAGTAGGCAGAAAATCATTTTATTTCTAATATCATTCTTTTGTTGAAAGTTTTCTCAACTTAGGCATTAAAAATTGTCATTCTTACAAATATATATATAAAAGTTCATGCTGGGTTTACCTTTATATTCACTCAGTAAATACTCAGTGAATGTTTATTGTGTATTTATTTGTTCAAGCCATGAAATTAAAAGAAGCTTACTCCTTGGAAGGAAAGTTATGACCAACCTAGATAGCATATTGAAAAGCAGAGACATTACTTTGCCAACAAAAGTCTGTCTAGTCAAGGCTATGGTTTTGTATGGATGTGAGAGTTGGACTGTGAAGAAAGCTGAGCAACGAAGAATTGATGCTTTTGAACTGTGGTGTTGGAGAAGACTCTTGAGAGGCCCCTGGACTGCAAGGAGATCCAACCAGTCCATTCTGAAGGAGATCTGTCCTGGGTGTTCTTTGGAAGGACTGATGCTAAAGCTGAAACTCCAATACTTTGGCTACCTCATGCAAAGAGTTGACTCATTGGAAAAGACTCTGATGCTGGGAGGGATTGGGGGCAGGAGGAGAAGGGGATGACAGAGCATGAGATGGCTGGATGGCATCACCGACTTGATGGACGTGAGTTTGAGTGAACTCCGGGAGTTGGTAATGGACAGGGAGGCCTGGCGTGCTGCAATTCATGGGGTCACAAAGAGTCGGACACAACTGAGCAACTGAACTGAACTGAACTGATTTGTACTAGATGTTCTGCTCAGATTAGAGGGCAAGGCTGGAAATACTTATTAGGAATTAAATTCAGCAAAGGTATAACATCTAAAATCAAGTCTATCACTAAATTCTCCAAAGGGTGAGTATATACAGAGTTCTGAGGCATAAGACAGTGATTAAAGTTCAGGAATAGTAAAAACAAAATCTAAGCTGAAGAGAAAGAGTCACATTTCAAAGAGGAAAATGAACATAAGTTATTGAGAGATTCAACAAAGTGCAAAGTTCAATGTCAGAATAATGGGAAACCAGGGCCACTGAACTTAGTGGGTAGAAAATCACTGGAGATACTCATTAAATAGCAAAAATTAAGACCTTTACAAATAGGAAAAATGAGTGGTGAGAAAATGGTGATAATTAGCATTCATTCCAGATATTCAGCAGAAGTAAAGATGATAACAGCTGTAGGGAGAGTGACAGGTTGTAAAAAGCTGCCTTTGGGCTTTCCTTATAGCTCAGTTGGTAAAGAATCTGCCTGCAATGCAGGAGAATCCGATTCGATTCCTGGGTTGGGATTTCTGCTGGAGAGGGGATAAGCTACCCACTCCAGTATTCTTGGACTTCCGTGGTGGCTCATCTGGTAAAGAATCTGCCTGCAATTCGGGAGACCTGGGTTTGATTCCTGGGTTGGGAAGATCCTCTGGAGAAGGGAAAGACTATCCACTCCAGTGTTCTGGCCTAGAGGATTCCATGGAGAGTTGGGTGTGACTTTCACTTTCTTTTACTTTCAAAGGAATGAAGTAAAATTTAATCAGTAAAAACTGATAATAGTAATTCAAGAGGAGGTATATAAGGCAACTTCCGTTGGGTATTAGAATCAAAGATGCAGGCAGAGGGTTAACACTGAGGAGAAGTGACAGCTCTTCACTGGCAAGGTTCTCACAGATGTTAAGACCTCATGAGGAAACACAGAAGCTTCTGTGAGAGGGGTTCAGTCAGCACATTCCTCTGTGGAGACGGGAATGAGGGAAGAGCTGTGGGGAACTCCTTAGGCCCTATGGAAGAGAGACAACAATCTGTGTGGCAGATCATGGCTGGAAAACCTGGGCTGTCCTCAAGATATTTATGAAGGAATCAATGAATAAAACTAAAATAAAACATAAAGCACCACTGAGAGGGAGTGAAGCAGGTCCATTAAGTTGGCTAGCAGGGTACAGTCCCAAAATTAACTTGAACAACGAAAAATGAGGCCTCTCATTATTTACAAAGCAAAAAAGACTAATAGAACAAAGTTAGCTGGAGCTCCTCCCACCCCATAAACAATCAACCTAACACACAAACAGAATAAAACAAGAAAAAAACAAAAATAAGAAAAAAATTCTAAAAGGCAATTATATAACACCATAATCAACCATAATGTAGATTTTTGTGTGTAAATCTACCATAATGTAGATTTTAAAAATTAAAGTGCATCACATCTTTACCCTTTTTGTTTTTAAAAATTCTAACTCTGGCTAATTTTTCCTACAAACTAAGTCATTTCTGAGCCATTGGCTGTGAATGTCAGGTCTTTCAATATAGACAAAAGAATCTTGTCAATGATTGATATCCAGACAATATTACTTTGTGCCAGGGCATATATGTTTATATTTTTTGTTTTGTATTGGTTTAAAATACAAAACAGTTTTCTCAAGAAGCAATCACTGGAGATCAAACCAATGCTTCCAAAAAATGACAGGAAAAACCTGGCCTGCTCTCGATGGGCAGTGACTTATTTTGTCCACATTTTACCAGCTTGCAGACGAATATTTTATATGCACATTCACAGGTGAAAAATCAGCAATACTTATTCCATTGAGACTAACAGATAAAAAGCAATTTGATAAGTTTACCACATACTCAATCACCAGCTTTCAGCTTTGGTATTATCTTAGAAAAGTCTGATATGCTTGTTAGCAAAGCACAACACAGATTCAACAATGCCCCAGACTGTCCTGATGATTTTTTGTTCTCTATTTATTTCTTTCTTTAATGGATTTTTATAACTGTGCTCATTTCTGAAGCTTTGAGGCAAACACAGACATGCACTCACACACAACAAATTTCCAGCAAAGAACTTCAATGGCATCAAAGAGAAAAATTAACAGGATTTTTTTTAAGTATTCTTGTATTATCTTTCCATCTACATAGGCTCTATAGGCAAACTAGTATTTGATTCCACTGGAATCCCATGGTATAGCCTTAGGATACTATTAATGTTTTTTTCATAAAAAGAGAGGTCATCTCTAAAAAGACATAAATATAGACTCAAGGATTCCCTCTTCTGTGAAAACTTCCCTAACCAAATTGCAACAACTAAGCATTAGAACTTTCAGAATTACGAAGGATATCCTTTGGGGAGCATTTGTTTTAGTTTAACAATCCTTGACATTTCATTTAAATTTCTGTAAGTCATTAAGATACTAATTCTTTTCTTGGTTTTACTGTTATTACTGGTAGAGAAATTGTAGGAAATAGTAAATGGTCATTGTTCCTATGTAGAGGATCCCCAAGACCACATCCTACTTCAGTGATTTACTAGGAAGTCTTACAGGACTCAGCATATAGTTGTCTTCATGACTAACTCTTGTTAAAGCAAATGGATACAAAACAAAATCAGCAAAAGGTAAATGCACTTGTGACAAAGTCAAAAGGAACCCAGATACAAGCTTCCAAGAGTCCCTTCCCAGTGGAGTTGTACAGGTCTTAATTCCCTCAGCATCAAACTGTGACAATACATGTACAGAATCATCTACCAGACAAATTCTTGAGAGACTCTGTGCCCAAGGTGTCATCAAAGACTGGTCACATGGACAACCTCTGTCAAAATTCCAGACTCCCAGAAGTGAAACAGGTGCTCTGCGTAAACCATACTGCTTGCATTAAAAAAAAAAAAAAAAAAAAAGGCACAGAGAGCCACTCTTAGGCAGGAAATGGTGGGAACAGAAATCCAAGCTTCCAAATACCAGCCAAGGGATAACTCTGCAAATAGTTCTAAGTAGCCTCAGGCCTGCTGTGCTAACTCTTTTCTGCACATACCCTTAGAAATGGAATGGCCAAACTTTTGTGTCTAAAGCTGGAATCCTAAAGAAAACCTCAGGCTTTGAGTGGGGGAAGGATATAGATTCATGGAAGAGTATTAAACTAGATTTTCTTTAAGGAAGAAGGGATGACAGTATTGAATGAAAAAGGAACAACAGCCTCATCCCCATGTGTCTTCTCTGAGATGGAGAAAAACATGAGAACGGCCTTTTAGCAAGTGGAAGTGTTCAGTGTTCATCTCTGACACAGAAGGATTGAGTAGGGAGTATTTTTGTACTACCATAGTAGTAGTGATATTTATGGATACTCTGCAATTTAAATATTGAGTTGTAACTTTGAAAACCAAATCAAAAGCAACTTGAGCATGTTCTTGGCAAAAGAAGAGCAGAAATACCTCATGCCCTAGTAGACTTGAAAGGCAAAGACCCAAGTGATAGACTTGATATACTTAAGACTCATGTCCAGGTTTTCTGAGTTGTACTATTTTTCTAGGATTTTTATATGACTTCAAAGAAACGTAATCCTTCCCTTTATACCATCAACCCCACCAAAACATTTTTTAAAAGGAAATTGATATCGGCCACCTAGGTAGAGTTAACTTTTTATATGTATTTAAGAAATACAATCATGTGATTCTCTGTGAATCTCTTTTGGTAGAACAAAATCATTCCAGTTAAACACACAATATAACATTTCATAAAATGCACAAACAAACAGAGCAGTAAGTAGAAGATACAGAACATCTGTTTAAGGAGTAATGTCCTGGAAACAGATGCAAGCTGTCCTCAGCCCCAACAAAGGGAAACTCTCAGTTAACAAAGAATATTACATGCTTACTCCCTGATTTTCAGACAAACCACCATGGTCGTGAGAGGGGCCTGGGCAATTAGGTAAATGACACCCCACACACAAACACCCAGAAACTCTGGCGACATTTTATTCATGTTTAAAAAGTAGCTTATTTAAAGAATAGCTGCCTAACTGGTTTAAACACCAAAGAACCTTGTGTTTCTCAGATAACAAATCCAGGATCCCTATGTGTGTATTTTCTGCAACCACTTGGCTATAACAAGGAAAATGCTTTAAGTTAGAAATGCTCCCATCATATTCATCTGGAAGGAAAATGGATTTACCCTTAGATGCACACCAAGAATTCTCAATTTTGTATTATTCTATTCTTTTCAAGAGTGGATTTCTTAAACATACAACTAAACGCTATCTAATGTTGATGACTTTGAAGGATTTTTATTAGAAATAAATTCATAAATAAAAAATTAACTGAATCAATGATAGTCATGTATTGAGGTAAATATGACTGACATATTTATCTCATTTTGAACTGAATTCTGAATATATATTATTTTAGACATTTGGCAAATGAATAGCTAAAAATATTCTGGCATAGCTCTCAATTGGCTGGCATTTTGTTGCTGCTATTCTTTTATATTTTCCAGTTTAAAGCAGGTGAATTCTGCAACAAACTGAATGCTTATGACTCCCCAAAATTCATATGTTGAAACTTAACCCCTCCGTGTTATTATACCAAAGAATATGGTATCTTCTAAGCCTCTCAATTCACAAAATAAGAAATAGAAAAAAAAATTGGAAAACAAAGCATAAGGAATGGAAACTACAGAAGGGTGTCATTACATGTCAAACCTTTCTAAACTTTCAGATAGGATGTGTACTAAACACATCACAGATGGAACTATGGAAGAGCGGCTGAATCAGGTTCGCTTCCATGTCACGGTGAAAGAAGACTAAGCCCAGGGGAGAGTGAACAAAACCCTGGAATAACCACACTCCCACAATGCTCCTGCAAGGAGAGGCGAAGCCGCTGAGATTAGAAAACACAAATAGAGTTTGTCAGAAGCCATAGCAGACTTTCCTGGCCTTATGGCTAAACTGAGAGGCATCTGAGCCACACAATCTTCTGGCAAGTAGGCACCTGTTTTTATTTAGTTGCTAAGTCATGTTTGACTTTTTTGCAACCCCATGGACTGTAGCCAGCCAGGCTACTTTGTCCATAGGATTTCCCAGGCAAGGATACTGCAGGGGGTTGTCATTTCCTTCTCCAGGGTATCTTCCAGACCCAGGAACTGAACCTACCTCTCTTACATTGCAGGCAGATTCTTTACCACTGAGCCACTGGGAAATCTCCAACATGTTCCTAACTGCTGGGTAATGAAAGAAACATGAAGAGAAACTCATCTAGACAGAAAAAGGCTTTCACTACAACTCTATCTGAGTACTTTGATCAATGTCTTATCTCTACGCATCCCACAACCACACATGAAACTTGGTTTCTGGATTTCTGATCTATAAAATTAATTGATAATGTGAAATTTCATCTTCATTTTCACTGAGACATACAGTACACAGAAATGGACATGGACTTCTCACCAAGGTCTCTTCATCTTCCAGTAGGAACAAATGTAGACTTCCTTCTGTGAGGATAAATTTTTAAAAAATCTTAAGTATATAAAGCAGTTCAACTCAGAGATGACTCTGCAAAATCAGAATTAATAATACCCTGGTTAATAAATTTAAGAAGCTGTTAATACTAATTTAGTACAATAATATCTTTTTTAAACAATTTGAGTTTTCAACAAGTTTCAAAAGAGCATTTCATCCATGAAACTAGGTCAGTTAGTCACCACAAAGATATATACATATATCTGAAATCATATAAAACTGTACATGAATGGAAACATTTCGTGGAAAGTTTAAAACCATAGGAAAGCAAAACACGTACAGTTAGCTACCATAAGAACAGCAAATTAGTGAAGTAGGAAACAAGTTCAAAGTTTTCTTAAACGTTTAAAAAGATGAGAACAAAATAATGAAATAAAGGTAAGAGTTATTGACAATAAAGTTGCTAAAAGAAAAATCTCAAAAGCTGCAACTAAGTGTGGTGATGGATGTGTTAACTAACTTATCACACACACACATGTATATATACACACATATATACCTATTTGTAAATATAAGAATGTTCAGTTGGGTGGGCCTGCCAGCTGGACTCAATGCTTAAGTGGAGCCGTTAGGTGGGTTCCTTGGTTAGGCAGGTCTGCTGGCTATGTTCTGCAATTAGGTGGGGGCCACTAGCTTGTCTCTGCAATCACCCCTGAATGGATGGGGTTGCCTACTCTAACATGTTCATTGGCGGGTGGCACCACCAGCTGGACTCTGTGATTGGGCAGGACAATCCCTCCTGATCTGGTAGGATCCCAGGCTGTTTTCTGACCAAACAATGCTGCAGATGTAGGTGGGCTCACAGTCAGGGGACTGTGGTTGGACGGGGCCTCGGGTTACACTGTGCAATCAGGTGAGGCTACAAGCTATGCCCTGAAGTGGGACAGGGCCACAGGCTGGGCTGAGAGAGCCTATAGACCACTGGCTGTGGTACACTACTGCGCATGTTGACTGGCCTGGCTCGCTGGTCAGCAGGGCCTCCAGCTGGATCTCACTATTCAGTATATACCACAGCCAGAATAGCCCATTGACAGGAGGCCCAAATCTGGCAGAAATGCCAACTGAACAAATTTATCCAATAGGACCAGTGACTTGGCTCTGCAGAAGGCTAGAGCCACTGGCTGGAATTTCTGCTTAGGCATGACTATATGCAGAAATGCAGCCAAGATCTGAGTGCCAGTTGCTGTAAGCCCTGCCCACTTCCCTATCTCTATCTGATCTCCAGGAGAAAAACCCCAAAGGTTTCCCCAGTGATCCCTATGAGGCAAAACCCAAGAGAGCTCTCCAGGAAGCATCCCTCAGGCTGGGGAAGCTGGATGTTCACCTTGGGCTCTCCCTCCCAACTGGAGAAACTGGCGACCTTGGGGCTGGGGAGGGCGGTACTGCACAGGCCTGGGGGAGCGACAGTGCAGTCAGAGTGTAGCCTCCTCTGATCCTTCCAAGGTGGTCCTTTCAGTCTCCGTGGTCCAGGGGTACATCAGGATCACTCTAGGTTCTGGGATTTCCACAATGGTGTGTCTCTGGATAATTGCTAGTTGCTCTCCTTGTGAGAAGCACTAAAGTCAGGAACAATCTATGTCATGATCTTGATGATGTCATCGCAAGACCTTAGGTAGCCATTTAAAATAATGCCTTTGAACTATATTTATGACTTTTAAAAATGCACCATATAATACTAAATGGAAACAATTTTTAAACTGAAAAAATTAGACGTGGAAAATGCACTAAAATGTTAACAGCACTTATCTCTGGATATTGAATTTGAGGTGTTTTTAATTCTTATACTAGTCATTCAGTGTTTTCCAAATGTTTCATGAAATTTGAAAAGAACTTTTTTATAATCAAAATAATATATATATATAAATAATTTGTATCAACATAAAATATCTTTTCAACACAGAGCAGTTTCTGATTTTGTCTATCATATTCAAAAGTTCTCTCATAGAGCATCTTTAAAATAATATTAAATAGTCTTTCCCCCCATACCTATAGGTAGAACATATTGTATATTGTAAATATTTTATATTCTTTTTATATATACTCTGTAAGCTCTAAGAATAAAATGTTTGAGCTGCATGATTCATCTTAAAGGACAAAGAAAAAGATCTTACAAGTTTAGCCACATAGAATGGTACATAATGGACATGGATTGTATCATGCTATGAATCTGGTGAGTTGAGTTTGGGATAAGTTACAGAATTTTCTTTCTGCACAAAGCAATTTTTCCCAAATCAACCTTTTATTAATGTTCATACTGTTCTTATTTTCTATTCATTTTATGGTAAATTACCAGGTTATCTGAAAGCAGTATTAAACTAACTTCTGATTCTTCTTAAAGCAATTTTTTTTTTAAATTACAGCTTGGAAAATAAATGGAAAACAGGGCCTCTCTGCCTCTCTGAAGGATTTTTATGGTATTGCTTCCCATCTTCTCATTCCCTCTATCAAAACAGCATCCCCGTCTTTCCATTAACCATCATCACTTTAACTGCATCTCTTATTTCAGTGAATGCAGTCGGTACCAACTATAGTGAGATGTCAGTAAACAACAGAAATATTAGGCCTTTAACCCACCATGATAGAAAAGTCACTTACTGTCAAAAATATGACACATTTCAAATTGGAAGGCAGCCCTCTCCAACCCTACAATCCTGTACCTGCTCAGGATTCTGCTTGAATTTAGAATCAGCATCACAACTGGAATGTAACTGAGTCTGATATAAATAAACCAACTCTCAAAAAGAAATTAAAGACATGAGAAGGCATGTGTACACCACAATAAAAAAAAAAAAACTATTTCACAAAGTTACTGAGAAGAGAGAATTAAATTTTTTAAAAAGAGGCCTGTGGACATCCAGGTAGGGCTTCTGTATGTAGCCACCTATGCCAGGACACTATAGGATCAGGATGAAAGGTCAATGAAAGTGATTTTCCTAAGAAGGATCTATTGATGTTGACCAGTTTATTAAGTAGAATATCCACTTGTCAGTCTGTAGCTAGAAACGGAGCTCCTTAGTGCACAGGTGTTGATCAGCCCCTCTTTCCAACAAGAATATCTACACTGGGGCAAAAAGCAGCTACAATGAGAGTATTCATGGTGAACATACAGCCAATGCAACAGGAACTAAGTGGACTGGAAGACCACAGGGGCACAAAAGTCAAGTCTGTGCTTCCATCTGGCCTACGAGAAACACCCACAAAGTCAACTAATGAATCATCTCTTTCTGTGGGATATCATGCCTCCATGAGAGCTCAGTCACTCAGTTGTGTCAGACTCTTTGTGATGCCATGGACTGTAGCCCGCCAGCCTCCTCTGTCCATGGAATTCTCCAGGCAAGAATACTGGAGTGGGTTGCCGTTTTCTTCTCCAGGAGATCTTCCTGACCCATGGATTGAACCCAGGTCTCCTGCCTCTCCTGCATAGACAGGCAGATTCTTTACCTGGGAAGCCCTCTGTGGAATCTCAGCTAAAGGAAAATTTGAGTACTTCTTGCCCATTGGAGTCACCTCTCCAGACTGTACAGTTTTGAGTTGATTTTTTAAATTGAGTTATAATTTACAAACAATGAACTGTATTAATTTTAATTGTACAGCTTGATAAATTCTGATAATTTTATTAGCCCAAAGAAACTCCACTTTAATCAAGAAAACCATCCACTATAAATGAACTAGATAAACAGCAAGGACCTACGGAATAGAACTATAATCAATACCTTGTAATATCCTATTATGAAAAAGGATTTGAAAACGAATATGTGTGTATATATATATACACATGTACATATATATAAAACTGAATCACTTTGCTAAACACCTGAGATATTATAAATCAACTACATTTTAATTTTTAAAAAAGATACAATTATTCCTTAAATGCTAAAAGTTTTCTCATGCCCCTTCCAGTTTCTTGTCCTTCCCACACAGAAGCAACCATTATTCTATCACCATAGAGATGTTTTGCCAGGTTTTAAAGCTCACATATATAGAATCATACTTAAGTCCTCTTTGTGTCTGACTTCTGCTTAACTTAATGTTTTCAAGATTCATCCAGTGTATTGCTTTTATCGGTAGTTTATTTCCTTTTACTGCTAAATAGTATTATATTTTATGGATAGATATAAATATGTATATCACAACTTGTTTATCCATTTTTATTGTTAGTGATGGAGAAGGAAACAGCAACCCACTCCACTGTTTATGCCTGGAGAATCCCATGGACAGAGGAGCCTGGCAGGTTGCAGTTCATTGGGTCGCAAAGAGTTGGACACGACTGAAGCGACTTAGCACATTGTTAGTGAATATTGGTTTTGCTGCCAATTTTTGGTTATTATGAATAAAGCTTCTAAGAATCTTATGGTACAAGTCTTTTTGTAGATAAATGGTTTTGTTTCTCTCGAGTAACTCTTAGGAATGGAATTGGTGGATCAAAGCAGAGGAGTATATTTAACTTTATAAGTAATCAAACAGTTTTCTAAAACAGTACATTTTCATACTCCTACCAGCAGTGTATGAGAGTTGCAGGATCCCTTATCTTTGTCAATATATGGCATTATCACTCATTTTAATTTTAGTCATTCCAGTAGGGATGTGCTGGGGTTAGCATTTTCACCTCCATGCTGCCTGCCGTCATCACATGATGTACAGTCTATTTCTTGTGAGTACTGCCAGGCTCCTCTGTCCATGGGATTCTCCAGGCGAGAATACTGGAGTGGATTGCCATTTCCTTCTCCAGGGATCTTCCTGACCATTCCTCTATCATCTTTTAAGAAGTGTCCAGGTCCTTTGCCCATTTTTTATTGACTTTATTTCCTTTTCGCTAGTGACTTGTAGCAGTTGTCAGATATATGTATTATAGTGGTTTTCTCCCATTCTGTGACATGCCTGTTTATTTTACTACCAATGTTTATTTTAATAAGAATGAGAACAACATGTTAAATTTGATGAAGATCCAGTTGACTACTTTTTTCTCTCGTATTGCTTTTTGTATTCTATGTGTATCATTTTTTAGCAAGCATATCACACGATTCTCAGTTTATTAAAATGATCATTAATAGCTGCATAGTATTTCAGCAAAAATATTTTGTAGACATTTAAGTTGTTTCCATTTTACATTAATATAATTATGAATATTCTTTAACAGATTTCTCTGCATGAATCTCTGATTACATTTTAGACAAAATACTATTATTGTAGATAATGGATATAAGGGTTCATTTTTGATTTGTTGTTCAGTCACTCATGTGTGTCTGACTCTGCAACCCCATAGACTGCAACACACCAGGCTTCCCTGTCCTTCACTATCTCCTGAAGTTTGCTGAAACTCATGTCCTTTGAGTCAATGATGCCATTCAACCATCTCATCCTCTGTCCTCTGTTTCTCCTCCTGCCCTCAACCTTTCCCAGCATCAGGGTCTTTTCCAATAAGCTGGCTCTTTGCCAAAGTATTGGAGCTTCAACTTCAGCACCAGTTCTTCCAATGAGTATTGAGAGTTGATTTCCTTTAGGATTGACTGGTTTGATCTCTTAGCTGTTAAAGGGGCTCTCAAGAGTCTTCTCCAACACCACAGTTCAAAAGCATCAATTCTTTGATGCTCAGCCTTTTTTATGGTCTAACTCTCACATCCATCGGCTTCCCTGGTGGCTCAGAGGGTAAAGCATCTGCCTACAATGCAGGAGACCAGGGTTTGATCCCTGGGTCAGGAAGATCCCTGGAGAAGGAAATGGCAATCCACTCCAGTATTCTCGCCTGGAGAATCCCATGGACAGAGGAGCCTGGCAGGCTACAGTCCATGGGGTCCCAAAGAGTCAGACATGACTGAGCGACTTCACTTTCACTTTCTTTCTCACATCCATAGATGACTACTAGAAAAACCATAGCTTTGACTAGATGGACCTTTACCAGCAAAGAAATTTCTCTGCTTTTTAACATGCTGTCTAGGTTGGTCATAGCTTTTCTTCTAAGGAATAAGCATCTTTTAATTTCATGGCTGCAGTCACCATCTGCAGTGATTTTGGAGCCCCCCAAAATAAAGTCTGACACTGTTTCCATTGTTTCCCCATCTATTTGCCATGAAGTGATGACTGGCTGCCATTATCTTTGCATTTTGAATATTGAGTTTTAAGCCAGCTTTTTCACTCTCCTGTTTCACTTTCATCAAGAGGTTCTTCAGTTCCTCTTCACTTTCTGCCATTAGGGTGGTGTCATCTGCATATCAGAAGTTATTGATATATTTCCCCACAATCTTGACTCCAGCTTGTGATTCATCCAGCCTGGCATTTCACATGGTGTACTATGCATGTAAGTTAAATAAGCAGGGTGACAATATAGTCTTGACATACTCCTTTCCCAATTTGGAACCAGTCCATTGTTCCATGTCTGGTTCTGACTATTTCTTTTTGACCTGCATACAGATTTCTCAGGAGGCAGGTAAAGTAGTGTGGTATTCCCATCTCTTGAAGAATTTTCCACAGATTGTTGTGAACCACACAGTCAAGGGTTTTAACATAGTCAATGAAGCAGAAGTAGATATTTTTCTGAAATTCTTTTTCTATGATCCAATGTATGTTGGCAATTTGATCTCTGGTTCCTCTGCTTTTCTAAATCTAAATGTACCTTGTACATTTGGAAGTTCTCAATTCAAGTACTGTCGAAGCCTAGCTTGAAGGATTTTGAGCATTACCTTGCAGGCATGTGAAATGAGTATAATTGTGCAGTAATTTGAGCATTCTTTGGCATTGCCTTTCTTTGGGACTGGAATGAAAATTGACCTTTTCCAGTCCTATGTCCATTGCTGAGTTTTCCAAATTTGCTGGCATATTGAGTACAGGGCTTTCACTGCATCATATTTTAGGATTTGAAATAGCTCAGCTGGAATTTCATCACCTCCACTAGCTTTGTTTGTAGTAATGCTTCCTAAGGCCCACTTGACTTCACACTCCAGGATGTCTGGCTCTAGGTGAGTGACCACACTACTGTGGTTGTCCAGGTCATTAAGGCCTTTTTTGTACAGCTCTTCTGTACATTCTTGCCACATCTCATATTTTGAGACCTAATGCTAAATTGGTTTTACCAATTTGTACTCCTATCAGCAGTGTAGAAGAGTGCTTATTCCCAAGTTTCAAATATATGAAAATAAGTATTTGTATGTATTTATTGGAATTTTACATTTCCTCTTTTATGAATCAATTTTGCCTGTCTTTGGAACATTTGGTTTGGGAAGGGAGATTCATTGACAATATTAACCTTTTGGTTTCCTACACTGAAAACTTTTTATATTCATCATTGATACTTACTTGAAGAGTTTAAGTATTTATGTACACAGGACTATCAGAATTTTCCTTTATGTTTTCTGTATCAGTTTATCTTTTAAAAGGCATTTCCCAGAACTAAATCAGGCATAATTATGAATATGAGTGTCAGGAGCTCTTACTACCAATGGTCTGTGGTGTTACCAAGGTAATGCAAAAATAGATATGTACATACACACACACGTTGATTCAACAAGAAACAGCTCGTATCCACTGAGACCATTTCTAGTCACTACTGTCTAGCTGCAATGAGACTCTCACCTGTAGTCCCTGACTTCCTAATCAGTGGAGACTCTATTGGGTGTTTGCAAGCTCTCTCTCCCTGTACTCTGTTTAGGTCACTTGGCTGCACCAGGGCCTCTCTGACTGCGCTAACTCTCTCTCTCCTCCTGGAAAACATTCCCATATTCTGTGAATAGTTTACTCAAGTCCTCTACTCTTTCAGATTGCAGTTAACAGAAGTAAAGCTTCAACAAGCCTCTCTGCTATGGACTGAATTGTGTCAGTTCAGTTCAGTTCAGTTCAGTCGCTCAGTCGTGTCCGACTCTGTGTGACCCCATGAATCGCAGCACGCCAGGCCTCCCTGTCCATCACCATCTCCTGGAGTTCACTCAAACTCACGTCCATCGAGTCCGTGATGCCATCCAGCCATCTTATCCTCTGTCGTCCCCTTCTCCTCCTGCCCCCAATCCCTCCCAGCATCAGAGTCTTTTCCAATGAGTCAACTCTTCGCATGAGGTGGCCAAAGTACTGGAGCTTCAGCTTTAGCATCATTCCTTCCAAAGAAATCCCAGGGTTGATCTCCTTCAGAATGGACTGGTTGGATCTCCTTGCAGTCCAAGGGACTCTCAAGAGTCTTCTCCAACACCACAGTTCAAATGCATCAATTCTTCGGCTCTCAGCCTTCTTCACAGTTCAACTCTCACATCCATACATGACCACAGGAAAAACCATAGCCTTGACTAGACCTTAGTCGGCAAAGTAATGTCTCTGCTTTTGAATATACTATCTAGGTTGGTCATAACTTTTCTTCCAAAGAGTAGGCGTCTTTTAATTTCATGGCTGCAGTCACCATCTGCAGTGATTTTGGAGCTCAAAAAAATACAGTCTGACACGGTTTCCACTGTTGCCCCATCTATTTCCCATGAGGTGATGGGACCGGATGCCATGATCTTTGGTTTCTGAAGGTTGAGCTTTAAGCCACCTTTTTCTCTCTCCTCTTTCACTTTCATCAAGAGGCTTTTTAGCTCCTCTTCACTTTCTTCCATAAGGGTGGTGTCATCTGCATATCTGAGGTTATTGATATTTCTCCCGGCAATCTTGATTCCAGCTTGTGTTTCTTCCAGTCCAGCATTTCTCATGATGTACTCTGCATAGAAGTTAAATAAGCAGGGTGACAATATACAGCCTTGATGTACTCCTTTTCCTGTTTGGAACCAGTCTGTTGTTCCATATCCAGTTCTAACTGTTGCTTCCTGATCTGCATACAGATTCCTCAAGAGGCAGGTCAGGTGGTCTGGTATTCCCATCTCTTTCAGAATTTTCCACAGTTTATTGTGATCCACACAGTCAAAGGCTTTGGCATAATCAATTAAGCAGAAATAGATGTTTTTCTGGAACTCTCTTGCTTTGTCCATGATCCAGCGGATGTTGGCAATTTGATCTCTGGTTCCTCTGCCTTTTCTAAAACCAGCTTGAACATCAGGGAGTTCACCCCTATAGAATTCATGATTTGAGGCAATCACTCCTGATTTGATGATATTTGGAGACAGAGACTCTGGGAAGTTAATTAAAGCTAAATGAGGTCATAAAAGTGGGGTCTGAATTCAATAAGTTTGGCATCCTTACAAGAAGGGGAAGAAACACCAGAGAGCTTTCTATCGTCACAGGAGGAAAGGCCATTGAAAATACAGCAAGAAGGCAGCCATCTACAAGCTGAGAAGAGACATCTCACCAAAGACCAACCCTGCCAGCACCTTTAGCTTGGACCATTAGCTTTCAGAACTGTGAGAAAATAAATTCCTGCTGTTTAAGCCACTCAGTCTGTGGTGTACTGTTATGGTAGCTCTGGAAGATGGATATACTCTGCAATAGAATCTTCTCTCAAGGGTACACTTACTTATTCTCAGGTACTCTTGAAGTAGGTAATGGACTCAGAGTCACCAGATTTGTTTTGAATCAATTGTTCGAAATGCTTCATAGGTGATCTGCAACCTTTCTTTAGAATATATGGTCCCTAAACTTTCTCTGTCCTCAATTTCAGAACATGAACTACAATGATGAAACTCATAAAAAAAAAAAAAAACAGTATGCAGTATCCTGCTACATTTCAATTAGCTTCTCAGACTAATCAAAATTCACCCCTGGTGCTGGGAGAGACCAACCTTTTCAAAAGCCCTTGACCTACAACACTGGAACAAAGTGTGTGTCTGTCAGCAAGGAAGAAGGGGAATGATGTTGGGTAGGCAGACAGGAGTGCCCACCACAAGAAAGGTGCTTGCAGGTGGCTTTAAAAGAAAATTTTCCTCTAGCCAAACTGAGCTAAAATACAGAACTCCCAAGCCAATTATTCATCATATTTAATACTAGAATTATAATAACCGCAGTCATGTTTAGAATCAGCCTTTTGTGTACAGATGTAGAAAGATAGCTATACTCTATGCATCTCTTCCTATCTTTGCCTTTTGTTTTTTTCCCTTTAAAATCTCTTTACACTCCAGAGCTAAATAGGGGATAGGAAAATTAAAGGAAAATGAAAAGAGAGAAAGAAGCTTCTGACAAGTCTATAGTGCCTCTGAAATACCCATTCTGATCTATTAGAGATCATAAAAAGCAAGAAGCTGCTCTCTAAGTAGCACAAGCAAGAGTACAGAGCACGTTCATATCAGAAATCAGGAGTAGAAAAGAAAACAAGCCAGGAAGTCAAGGATAACGGATATCCCCTTCTGCCCTTCTAAACATACCACCTGGGCCCCTTGCCCTCTGGCTTCCACATTGGTTTGCTGTTGGTTGACTGGTAGGAGATGAAGGATGGGAGAAGGAAAAGGTCAAGGAATTCACCCCCACTGTATCCTTCTCTAGTGATACTTGGCTGTGGCTGTGTTCTGGCCACAACCTGGTTGCCATTCCTATCGCATGGCCCCTCTCCCCTGACTGCAGCTCTCCCCACTTTCTTGTAACTACCACCTTCCTTTGTTCTTTCAGCTCCAGGTGTAGCATGCTTCACCATTCTTTGTCTGTTCCCTTCAGCCTACTGACACCATTGCTAACTGCCACTTTGTTAAGCCTCTTCCTTACTTACCACTTTGAATTTGCCATCTGTTTGCTCCATGGACTCTCACTGATACCTCGGGTTACAAGTTCAGAAGAAGCACGTATCAGAGTCAGGGTAGATAAAAATCCTGAAACGTAAGACAAAAATAAATCAAGTTATCAACAGTCAGAGTGCCAAAGTAAAAACCTGATTCTGATACAAGAGCAGATTAACTAAGAAACCTCCTCTACACTTATTCTAAGACAAACTGAAGCCAACAAACTAATGGGAGAAAAAGCTAGTAATTGTAATAAAAACATGAAGGGATTGGTCACAGGGTCAGATAAAGTACAGAAAAACTGATCTCCACAGATCTACAGACCACCGCTCACTTTTCTTTTTTCCAAGTCTTGCAGTTTCTATCCCTAGATTTTCTCCCATTGTATAATTTTATCCATTCTTCTTAAGCCTTCAATTTATCTTCCGGGCAGAATAAGGCAAAGTTTTTAACTTAAACTTTTTTCTTCAGTTACTGCCACCCAACTGCTTGGATATTCCCTAGCCACTCAAAATTAACTCATCCCACACTTATCATATCTTCATCCTTTCACAGTAACTGGCCACTCCTCCTGACCTACTTATTTTATATGGGTAGCATCTGCCACTTCCCATTCCACCACGCTCACTAGTTCAGACATCTTTTTACTCCTTCCCTGACAAACTCTATGTCAGTTGTCAAAGAATCCAGATGGTGAATCACTGTATCTTCTATGGGTTTCAGTCCTCCTCTCCAGCCTTGTCTCTCACTGCTTCTTTTCATCATCATCATCGCATTCTTGGAATACAATGCAAGCCTTGCCTCTACATTATTTAATAAAATAATCTTTTGCCAAATAATCCTATTGACACATGTCAAGTGCCACTATTCTCAAAAACTTTTCCCTCTTGTCTTTCTCCAGCCAAATGTCCTCCTCTTCTTCTGTCTGACATACCCCTTTTAATAGGCTTGTTCTCTGGTATTTATTATAATCATTTATTATATATTATAATCATGACTACCATTATGTATGATACTGTTTTGTATAATAACTATTTATATAATAATAATGCATTATGTATTATACTCATGATTCTATAATACAGAAATATTTTCTAGGCTAAATTTCAATTGCTTGAAAGCAGGAAAGATCCTATTTGCTTTACCCTCCACAGTACCTGTTTTCAAAAAAAAAAAATGTCAATGGTACTGAGTTGTACTAAATTTTCTGATATGCATATCAAATTTCCAGAGAAAATTATTTCTAAAATTAAACAAAGACTATCAAAAATTGAAAAACCCTGCATTATATAGCTTCTATATCTTGATAGTAATTTCATTTTTTTAAATGTTAGAAAATAAAGAAACCTGGATTAACTTCCCAAACAATATTTAACTTTGAAATCTTAACCAAGCCAGTCCCTGTAGGAGTGACAAGTTTGTGTCTGTAATTCACATTAACGGATTTGGTAACAATACATCTTTCTCTCCCAGACATTTATTCTGGACAAGCATGCAGTATTTTGTTAGCAAAATGAAAACACTTGTGCCTGCATTGAAATTTTTCTGATTAGCACATATATGAAGCAGAGACTGAAAAACAAATGTTGTTTTGTAAGGAGGTTTTCTGTTTTCACAAAAACACCCACTCTTGCTGAGAATGAATAATTGGGACCTAAAAGTTTCCCCTAGAAAACTTGATAAAATCTTTTATAATTTTATCAGTCTTCCTCCATGTTTTTCTAATTATTTGGGACAACTGCATCAAAATATGTTCTTTGATTTAGCTATTCATTTTCTTAATAACCATGACTGAGTATTAGGATGATAATTTCTTGAACAGTGTTCATCAAATTCCCCTATAATGACATTAACGCCTGTTTTGTAATTTTCCTGAAGCCCCCACTCCCCAAGGACCATTCTCCATCTTGATATTGTTTGTAACCATATGCAGTGGACATCTTGCTTTTTTGCTGTTTGCCTATCTTAATCATAGCCCTTTCTTCTCTTATCAGGTCCCAATTTTCTTTTGGGAAAACTTCCTTCCATATACCCTCAGTCCTTGTGGTCTGGGCTGGTGGAGTTGACTCCATCCTAAGTCCTAAAAATGGGCACACCCCAGCCTGTGAAGTCACATCATTTTCTCTCCTGACGATGGTGTCTAGTTCACAAAGGAATGATGAGTCAGGCTGAACTCACAAGAATCAGGCCAGAGACTGGTGGGAATCCTTAGATTTGGGTTTCCGTTTGGGTTGCTAATAGCTGAGACATTTCTTGGGAGGAGCCCACCTAAAGGTGAAAGCAATACAGGAAAGCAGAACAAAAGGCGGGAAACGAGAGGTTTCTAATACAACTGCTGTGCGCCTGGACTCAGTGACATCTCTGGATTATTAATCAGGTAAGCCAGTTTTGCTTTTAATTCAGTTTATAAATTAATAAATTCTGTTTTATAATTAAATTAATTTGAAATTATTCTCTGTCCCTTGTAAATGAAAAGATTCATAGCTGGTATGTCATGGAGCAGCAGTCCCCAACCTTTTTGGCACAAAGAACTGATTTCGTGGAAAACCGTTTTTCCACGGACCGTGACGGGGGGATGGTTTCAGGATGATTCAAGCACATTACATTTATTATGCAATTTATTTTTACTATGATTCCATCAGCTCCACCCCAGATCATCAGGCAACATATCCTGGAGACTGGGGACCTCTGCCACGGAGCACCCCACACTCTTTGACCACCTTCCTCTTTGAGCAAATATCAGTGTCAACCTGGCCGCCTCCTCTATTCTGTGGTTGTCATAAGCAAACCTCTTTCCAGGGCTTGATATATAACCATCATCTACAAACTCAAGAAACACCTTTGGGCTTTATTCTAACTATCCTCAACTCCTCTCCATCACCGTGCACTGTGCAAAGTCATTTCTCTAATGTTGATTTACTAATTCATCCCAGAAGGTACTCCAGTTCCTTCTGTTTCTTTCATATTTCCCAAAATACACTCTAAGTTTTTAAATTTAAAAAAATTTTAATATATTTTAAATAGGGACACCAATTAAACATGTAGAAATAATTCACAAAGACATATAAATTAATAAGATCACTGATGGGGGCTTTGAGACACATTTTTCACAAATTGGTGATTTTAAAATAGGCAGAGCAAGTAGCTAGTATAGGTTGAGGAGAAATTAGGAGGTCCCTATTTCACCCCCTAACTCTACCACCCCATTGTCTATCATAGTTCCTATGAAACCACTATTAATTATTTTACCATTTGATACATACGCATACTCACACACCAATGGAATATTACTCAGCCATAAAAAATGAAATAATGCCATTTGCAGCAACATGGATAGTTGTACAGATTATCATACTAAGTGAAGCAAGTCAGAAAGATAGAGACAAATATATGATCACTTATTGTAGACTCTAAAAGTGATACAAATGAAACTTATTTACAAAAGAAAAACAGATACACAGACATAGAAAACAAATTTATGGTTACTAAAGGAGAAAGGAGAAGGAAATTGCACCCCTCTCCAGCACTCTTGCCTGGAAAATCCCAGGGACCGAGGAGCCTGGTAGGCTATAGTCCATGGGGTCCCAAAGAGTCAGACACGAATGAGTGACTTCCCTTTCACTTTTCACTTTCATGCATTGGAGAAGGAAATGGCAACCCACTCCAGTGTTCTTGCCTGGAGAATCCCAGGGACAGGGGAGCCTGGTGGGCTGCTGTCTGTGGGGTCGCACAGAGTCGGACACGACTGAAGCGACTTAGCAGTAGCAGCAAAGGAGAAAGAGGTGGTAAGGAGGGATAAATTAGAAGTTTGAGATTAACATATACACACTGCTATATATAAAATAGATAAATAGCAAGTTTCTACTGTTTGGCATAGGGAAGTATATTCAATGTCTTATAATAAACCATAATGAAAAAGAATAAGAAAAATAATAATTACATATGTGTAGCTAAATCAATTTGCTGTCCACCAGAAACTAACACAACAACGTAAATCAATTAGACTTCAATTTTTAAAAATTAGTAATTTTACAATTTGAGGTTTTAAAAAAGTGAGCTAGACAGTAAACTCATTGCACATGTTTTGCACACTAACAGTACAAATTTATAGCCTGACATCTATGAGTATATCCATGAATAAAAAACAAAATATGAAAGAGTAAGAAAATCCTAGAAAATTCACTCCTCACGGTCACTGAAAGACATCACCATTCAGTTTCACGTTATGTAGGGATAAAATTTTCATTATGTCAGACTGATATAACTTCAGAAAATCCTGATTTTTCTATTAAAGATTATTTTTTTAAATGGAATAGGACTTGAAATAAACTGCTCTGCCATGTTCAAAAAAATTGATATATGTAAAATTTCCAAGCTTCATTTTCTTCATCAGGCCTGTTGACAGGATACATTATATTATTTCTGACTTTTATCTCACTATTCAGAAAGGATGATCGTAGCAGCTTTAATAATAGATCAATCTGATTAATAAAACCTCCGCTCTACTCCAATTTACATGAGCTTCATTATGAAAAGTAATTGGCCATACTGAATTTACTGTGGGAGTCAGCTAATGCTGAATACAAAAGCAGAGAGAGATATAAGAGAAAGATCTGATTCAAGGTCATATATGTTGTAAAGAAAGCTGAGTGATCTTTAGAGGAGGAAAAAAAAAGCTGAGTCTATTTCGAAAGCACTCAACCGGAAATTAAGCTTTAAATTTTGAATAAATAAATGTCTTGCTGGACAGAAAAATCTAGTGCCTGAAGCCCAATGGGCACCAGAAAATGGTTTTGTAACCTTGTCACTGTTGGACATCAATGTCATAATAATTGAAACCTAGTTACTGGCCAGTTTTATCATCCCTTTTCTTATAATACCTTATTTCAATCATCCATCTAATGTAACTATCAGAGCTAGGGAGTGATGACAAGGGCCCCCATCACATTGGTAATACACAATTTAAAAATAAAAAATAAATAAAAATAAATAAAAAATAAAAATGACTGATCCCATCTTCCTTTAAAAGAAAAAAAAAAAAGCTTCTAATTTCAAATGCAATACTGATCAGACTTTTTAAGTGAATAAGATCACCGGATCTCTCAATTCCAGTGCAATAATTCTGTCAGTTCAAAATGCACCTGGAGAAGGGGGTTGGGCTATACATTTTGAGTGAGCAAATCATGTAATAAGACAATACTAGTACTTCTTCTTCCCCCATTGCATTACTAAAAAGTGATAGTGAACAACCTTTAGAATTCCCTCTAGTTGAGAATGTACAAATCAAAACAGTAAATGCATTCCTTTGCTTGTATTTAGTAGTAAGGCTCAGTTGTGTATGTTTTGTCCTAATCTTAGAGACAGGAAATTATATATATATATAAAACCTGAAGTATGCAAAATTTACTAATAGTATATATATATATGTAATACATGAAATATCCAAAATTTATATATATATACATATATATATTAGGATAGATTCTGAAGGTATTAAGGCAGCCTAGGAATTCAGAGGTTTCCACAAGTACATATGTGTATGGTTTTATGGATTATTCAAACCAGTCCAAAAATAACACTTCGTAGAGGGCTCTCTTCTCCAACAATCCAAATTCTATCCAGTCCTGAAGCCTTGTTCAAGATCTGCCTTCTCTGTGGTCTTTCCATTTTTTAAATCCAGCCCATCCTCCATCCTCTCTGAAATATGACTTTTACTTCACTACCACATTGCGTACTTATTACTTACTGAAGTGCAGGACCTTATTCCTGAAGTCATCACAGTTGTTAACTTGAAACAGTTTGAAGTTAGCTGTGAAGACAGATGCAGACGCACTAAAAAGTGTAAACGACGGCCCAGAGTAGTCATGGATCTGGAGGTGAGTGAACACAGAAATGTGGAGGATGGGAGGGTTGGTAGGAAGTAGGAAGGGGTTACAGAGGCGGTAGAGATGAAGATTGTCCTTGAAGAAGGGTGTCTCTCATACAGCCAGAATGGAAGAGAAAAGCCTGGCAGCCTGAATAAGACAAAGAGGCAGAGATGATCCAGGAAAGGGTTGATGGGAAACTGTAAGGGAAGCTCACATTTTCTCTTCATCTGCAGATTAACCCATCACTAAAGGAGATACACCTGTGCTGAAGGGCAATCTCGCTAACCAAACAGTGAAAGAAATGCAACATCATGTTCTTCTAAATAATTTAGTTTAGGTACCATTAGCAAGACAGGAACAAGATGCCAAACTAGTACCCACATTGGTTAATTTTTGCTGCTGCTGCTAAGTCGCTTCAGTCGTGTCCGACTCTGTGCGACCCCATAGAAGGCAGCCCACCAGGCTCCCCCATCTGTGGGATTCTCCAGGCAAGAACACTGGAGTGGGTTGCCATTTCCTTCTCCAAGGCAGGAAAGTGAAAAGTGAAGATGAAGTCACCCAGTCGTGTCCGACTCTTAGGACTGCAGCCTACCACGCTCCTCCATCCGTGGGATTTTCCAGGCAAGAGTAGTGGAGTGGGGTGCCATTGCCTTCTCCAGGTTAATTTTTACTGACAACTGGTTAATTTTTACTGGTTGTCTAAATTAAGACCACTGTCTAAATTGGACTCAGTAACTGAAAATGAGTTCAACTATCTCTCACATTGGAAATAGGAGCCTTTCACTTATGAAGCATAATGTAAACAGTAGGGGGAAAAGGGACTTTCCTTATAAGTCAAAACTGAATTTGAAATCCCCAGCAAGGGAGTTGAACTAAAGCAGTATAAAAAAATAAATGGAACTTTACTCCTACTGCCCTTTAACCTCTATGGAAAACATGGACAGATTCACAGAGATTTATGCTTTGCTAAGAGAAACCCATGTTTACCTCCCAACAGTCCTCCCAACAGTTTATAAGGAAAGTGGCGAATGAAAACAAGAGTGATAAGAAAAGTAAGAGTAATGAAGTGAAGTCACTCAGTTGTGCCCAACTCTTTGTGACCCCATGGATAGTAGCCTGCACCAAGCTCCTCTGTCCATGGGATTTTCAAGGCAAGAAGTACTGGAGTGGGTTGCCATTCCCTTCTCTAGGGGTCGAACCCAGGGGTCGAATCCAGGTCTTTCACATTATAGACAGACACTTTACCATCTGAGCCACCAGGGAAGCAGAGTAATGAATTATTTTTAAAAATAAAATGTCCTGAAATGGACAAAAGTGGCGAATATTAACTCAGTTAATATTTAGGATGACCTATGTATTCACTTCTATGACAACAATAAAACCTACCAGTTTTTAATTCTTACTAGCAATCACTCGGAGTATTTTATATATGTGTTTCACATATTAAACTCAATCTTACAACAGTTCTGTGACAGAGAGTACTCCATTTTATAGATGAGTAAATAAAGCCCATAAAAATTAAGTGTTTTGCCTGATGTAACATAACTAATATCTGAATCAGTCTTCACACAGATTGACTGATGCCTCAAGTGACACAAAAGCAATTTGGTTCCATTATCATACTCCACTGTCATCCAAAGGTTCAGCTTACAGCCTTGTGGTTGGGAGGGGAGGTGGGGCAATGAGGGTCAGGGGATAGCTGTGAATTTTAATTGTTATAAATGACTTTAAAATCTGTTTAGTCCTAATTTATGGCAGAAATCACCTCATTTGTTGATCCAGGCTCATTTCTGACTTATTCAGTAGACTATTTGTCATTCCCGTTTAAATGTCATTCTGACTTACTGGGTGGCTGTTTCAAACTTTTCTTCCTGTAAACAGCTTTCACTCAGGGACCCAGTTTGCCAAGAATTCTCAATCTTTCTAGAGCAAGAAAGACTGTAACTTGTTTTGAGACACAATTCTTTTCACAGTACTAATCTTTAAAACACTGTTCTTTTTTCAAAATAGATGGATACTGGTAATAAGCCAGACCGTCCAAGAGTCAACAAAGATCTTAAGGTAAAGGATAATACTTTAAAGTTTTACGTAATCACTTCAATAAGTCCTTGAGAGTGTTTTTAGTATTTTCAAAGCTCTGTAAATGAGTGATTGCATTCTAAGGGGCACACTCCAGGCTAACTCATCCAAAATGGGCCAAAGCAGAGAATAAAAACAACTCCCTATCCATAACACTAAGTCCCCATCCTGCAAGCATTCTGGTGTTTAATTTAAAGCCTGGCTCACTCTAGCTTCCCATTCAAGTGCCAAGAGGAAACACACCATACAATTCCAGCTAAAGATTAGAATGAGGCTCCCCAAGAGACCAAAGGAAAACCCACTCCCACACTGAAGATAGGCCCTTAAAAACCTGAAGTTACTTTCCTCATTTGTTGCTTGGCATCTCATCCTGCTTCTCATAATCTATTCCAGCTGTTTCTCCAGAAAGTATAGTATTCGCTCAAAAAGCACAAAAAAAAATGGTAAATTATCAAGTACTGATCTCGAAGTCAAAGGAATGGATATTTCTTTTACTAGGAGAAGACACAAAAATGATTATTAGGTATTTGTAGTTATAAATAACAGATGAATCTTTCCCTCTTGTGCATAAAAACCTGGCAATGTCATGATTACATACTCAAAATGTATTACACGTCTAAGTATTAAAATGTGAAAGATAATCTCAGGATATGTTGTTTTCTGAATATGCTAATCTTAATTGCCATGAAATTTACATTTCATATAATTTGAAGTCTGAATATGAGCATATTTGATATGAATTTAATATCACTCAAAATTTTTCTTTATTTTGTTATTCTCATCCTTGATTAAAAAACAACAGAGAAATCTCTATTGCTAAAAATCATAATTCTAAAATTAAAATCACTAATTACAATTCAATCAGCTTGCTAATCTTTCAGGCTTAAGGACAAATTAGTACATTTTAGCAATATTGGGTTAAAATGGTGGCTCAGTCGATGAAGAATCTGCCCACAATGCAGGAGACTTAGATTCAATCCCTGGGTCAGGAAGAGCCCCTGGAAAAAGAAATGGCTAATCCACTCCTGTATTCTGGCCTTGGAAATCTCATGGACAGAGGAGCCTGGCAAGCTACAGTCCATGTGATTGCAACAGTCAGATACAACTTAGTGACTAAACCACCACCACAATTAAGGTTGGACTTTTGTGTTTTTTGCACTTAAGTCTACACTTTATTTACATGCTTATCAGTTAGTTCATTTCTACCTCTTTTTATTTTTTTTAATTTGTACCTCTTTATAAAGCAAAAAATAGAGAACAAGAAAAAAAATGACAGTGATTTCAGCACTGCCAATACAATGAAAGTAACAGAAACAGTGAAAAATAAAACAGTTTCATGCACGTTTCAGGATAATTTCTTTTCCAAGAAAAACATTAAAATAAAAAGAGAATGAGCCACAAACTGCGTACTCAGTGTATCTCCTCTATTTAAAAAAAAAAAAAAAAACTGGGAAAAAAAAAAAAAGGAACAGAGATCTAAAGGATCATGACGAAATAAAGCTGTCTCTAGTCGCATTTACTGTTGCTGTTCAGTCTCTAAGTCGTGTCCAACCCTTGGTGATCCCACGCACTGCAGCACATCAGGCTTCCCTGTTCTTCACTATCCCCTGGAATTTGCTCAAACCCATGTCCACTGAGTCAGTGAAGCCATCCAACCATCTCATCCTCTGTCATCTCATTCACCTCCTGCCCACACTCTTTCCCAGGATCAGGTTCTTTTCCAATGAGTTGGCTCTTCACATCAGGTGGCAAAACTATTGGAGCTTCAGCTTCAGCACCAGTCCTTCTGATGAATATTCAGGGTTGATTTCCTTTAGGATTGGTTGGTTTGTTTTTCTTGCTGTACAAGGGACTCAAGAGTACAAAAAAAATTTTTTTTTTTAAAAATTGAAAGCATCAATTCATCGGCACTCAGGCTTCTTTATGGTACAACTCTCATATCCATACATGACTACTGGAAAAACCATAGCGTTGACTATATGGACCTTTGTCAGCAAAGATATGTCTCTGCTTTTTAATATGCTGTCTAGGTCTAGTCACATTCAGTTCAGTCCAGTAGCTCAGTTGTGTCCAACACTTTGCAACCCAGTGAATC
Source organism: Oryx dammah (assembly GCF_014754425.2). Lineage (NCBI taxonomy): Eukaryota > Metazoa > Chordata > Mammalia > Artiodactyla > Bovidae > Oryx > Oryx dammah. The sequence goes on along the minus strand of NW_024070189.1, from coordinate 75,637,901 downwards.
ACAGCACGCCAGGCCTCCCTGTCCATCACCAACTCCAGGAGTTCACTCAGACTCATGTCCATCAAGTCGGTGATGCCATTCAACCATCTCATCCTCTTTCGTCCCCTTCTCCTCCTACCCCCAATCCATCGCAGCATCAGGGTCTTTTCCAATGAGTCAACTCTTCACATAAGGTGGCCAAAGTATTGGAGTTTCAGCCTCAGCAACAGTCCTTCCAATGAACACCCAGGACTGATCTCCTTTAGGATGGACTAGTTGGATCTCCTTGCAGTCCAAGGGACTCTCAAGAGTCTTCTCCAACACCACAGTTCAAAAGCATCAATTCTTTGGTGCTCAGCTTTCTTCACAGTCCATCTCTCACGTCCATACATGACCACAGGAAAAACCATAGCCTTGACTAGAAGGACCTTTGTTGGCAAAGTAATATTTCTGCTTTTTAATATGCTATTTAGGTTGGTCATAACTTTCTTTTCATAGAGCAAGTGTCTTTTAATTTCATGGCTGCAATCACCATCTGCAGTGATTTTGAAGCCCAAAAAAATAAAGTCTGACATTGTTTCCACTGTTTCCCCATCTATTTCCCATGAAGTGATGGAACCAGATGCCATGATCTTAGTTTTCGGAATATTGAGCTGTAAGCCAACATTTTCACTCTCTTCTTTCACTTTCATCAAGAGACTTCTCATGATGTACTCTGCATAGAAGTTAAACAAGCAGGGTGACAATATACAGCCTTGACATATTCCTTTTCCTATTTGGAACCAGTCTGTTGTTCCATGTCCAGTTCTAACTGTTGCTTCCTGATCTGCATACAGATTCCTCAAGAGGCGGGTCAGGTGGTCTGGTATTCCCATCTCTTTCAGAATTTTCCACAGTTTATTGTGATCCACACAGTCAAAGGCTTTGTCATAGTCAATAAAGCAGAAATTGATGTTTTTCTGGAACTCTCTTGCTTTTTCCATGATCCAGTGGATGTTGGCAATTTGATCTGTGGTTCCTCTGCCTTTTCTAAAACCAGCTTGAACATCTGGAAGTTCATGGTTCACATATTGCTGAAGCCTGGCTTGGAGAATTTTGAGCATTACTTTACTAGAGATGAGTGCAATTGTGTGGTAGTTTGAGCATTCTTTGGCATTGCCTTTCTTTGGGATTGGAATGAAAACTGACATTTCCAGTCATGAAGCCCCTGCTGAGTTTTCCAAATTCGCTGGCATAGAGTGCAGCACTTCACAGCATCATCTTTCAGGATTTGAAATAACTCAACTGGAATTCCATCACCTCTGCTAGCTTTGTTCATAGTGATGCTTTCTAAGGCCCACTTGACTTCACATTCCAGGATGTCTGGCTCTAGGTGAGTGATCATACCATCATGATTATTTGGGTCGTGAAGGTCTTTTTTATACAGTTCTTCTGTATATTCTTGCCACCTCTTCTTAATATCTTCTGCTTCTGTTAGGTCCATACCATTTCTGTCCTTTATTGTGCCCATCTTTGCATGAAAATTTCCCTTGATATCTCTAATTTTCTTGAAGATATCTCTAGTCTTTCCCATTGTGTTGTTTTCCTCTATTTCTTTGCATTGATCACTGAAGAAGACTTTCTTATCTCTTCTTGCTATTCTTTGGAACTCTGCACTCAGATGTTTATCTCTTTCCTTTTCTCCTTTGCTTTTTGCTTCTTTTCTTTTCACAGCTATTTGTAAGGCCTCCCCAGACAGCCATTTTGCTTTTTTTGGATTTCTTTTCCATGGGGATTGTCTTGATCCCTGTCTCGTGTACAATGTCATGAACCTCCATCCATAGTTCATCAGGCACTCTGCCTATTCAGAGTGACCCCACATCTGAGGTCGGGGCAGTGGCCAAGAGGAGCAAACCCACATCCAAGGAGTGCCAGCTGCATGGGCGCAGGATGGCTGAGAGGAGCTACTCCATGTTCAAGGTCAGGAGGAGTGACCTCCTCCAAGGTAAGGAGCATCGGCTGCATTTAGCTGGAACAGCCATGAAGAGATACCCCATGTCCAAGGTAAGAGAAACCCAAGTAAGATGGTAGGTGTTGCGAGAGGGCATCAGAGGGCAGATACCCTGAAACCATAATCACAGAAAACTAGCCAATCTGATCACACGGACCACAGCCTTGTCTAACTCAGTGAAACTAAGCCATGTCACGTGGAGCCACCCAAGACAGATGGGTCGTGGTGGAGAGGTCTAACAGAATGTGGTCCACTGGAGAAGGGAATGGCAAGCCACTTTAGTATTCTTGTCTTGAGAAGCCCATGAACATTATGAAAAGGCAAAATGATAGGATACTGAAAGAGGAACTCCCCAGGTCAGTAGGTGCCCAATATGCTACTGGAGATCAGTGGAGAAATAACTCCAGAAAGAATGAAGGGATGGAGCCAAAGCAAAAACAACACCCAGTTGTGGGTGTGACTGGTGATAAAAGCAAGGTCCAATGCTGTAAAGAGCAATACTGCATAGGAACCTGGAATGTCAGGTCCATGAATCAAGGCAAATTGGAAGTGGTCAAACAGGAGATGGCAAGAGTGAACGTCGACATTCTAGGAATCACCAAACTAAAATGGACTGGAATGGGTGAATTTAACTCAGATGACCATTATATCTACTACTGTGGGCAGGAATCCCTTAGAAGAAATGGAGTAGCCATCATGGTCAACAAAAGAGTCCGAAATGCAGTACTTGGATGCAATCTCAAAAATGACAGAATGATCTCTTCATTGGCAAACCATTTGATATCATGGTGATCCAAGTCTATGCCCCAACCAGAAACGCTGAAGAAGCTGAATTTGAACGGTCCTATGAAGACCTACAAGACCTTTTAGAACTAACACCCAAGAAAGATGTCTTTTTCATTATAGGGGACTGGAATGCAAAAGTAGGAAGTCAAGAAACACCTGGAGTTACAGGCAAATTTGGCCTTGGAATATGGAATGAAGCAGGGCAAAGACTAATAGAGTTTTGCCAAGAAAATGCACTGGTCATAGCAAACACCCTCTTCCAACAACACAAGAGAAGACTCTATACATGGACATCACCAGATGGTCAACATTGAAATCAGATTGATTATATTCTTTGCAGTCAAAGATGGAGAAGCTCTATACAGTCAACAAAAACAACACCTGGAGCTGACTGTGGCTCCAATCATGAAGCCAAATTGCCAAATTCAGATTAGTCACATTACAGTCTGCCAATATTTTTTTTTTTTCGTTCTTAATTCTTCTTTCTATCCATTTACCCTGGTTCTTGAATTCACTGATAAAGCAAGACATGGAGAAAAGTGTGCCTGACACTGTGATAGTTTCCACATGAACAAACCACGATGGTTTGGGGCATGATTCAAGTGCATTTAATTTATTGTGCACTTTATTACTATTATTATTGCATCAGCTCCAACTCAGATCATCAGGCATTCGATCCCAGAGGTTGGGGACCCCTGTTTCATAAGATTGCTGGATACATCAGACCCAAAATGTCAAATTAGTTCAAATTTTTAATTATTTTACTTAATTTCTTTAGATTCTGACCTTTCCAACTTTTCTGTTTGTATAGATATAACCTGTGCCATTACTTCCCTGGTGGCTTTAGTGTCTGGCTCAGATGGTAAAGAATCTATCTGTTTTGCAGGAGACCTGGGTTTGATCCCTGGGTCAGGAAGATCCTTTGCCTGCCTTTGTCAGGAAAAGAATGGCTACCCCCTCCGGTATTCTTGCCTGGTGAATTCCATGGACAGAGGTGCCTGACAGGCTACAGTAGATGGGGTCTCAAAGAGTCAGACGTGACTGAGTGACTAACACTGTATCATTGCTGAGTTAGAAACCAGTAACTGGAAATCCTACCATATGTGACGACATGAGTAAATTCTGAGGCCATTATGCTAAGTGAAATAAGTCAGACAGAGGGAGATAAATACTGAATGGTATCACTTACATGTGAACTTTAAAAACATTAAACTCATAAAAACAGAGAATGGTGTTTTCCAGGGGCTGAGGGATAGGGAAAGCAGGGTACAAATTTTCATTATAAGATTAATAAGTCTGAGGATCTAATTTCAGCATGGTAACTATAATTAACAATATTGTAACACATACCCAAAGAAGCTTTCTCATGTCACTAGCAGAAGCACAAGAAGGCAGGCAGAATGTGATGCCTCCTAAGGTCTAGACTCAGAACTGACACAGTATCACTTCCATCCACATTCCACAGGACAAAGCAAATTCATGGAGAAGCCCAAAATCAAGACATGAGGATGTATGCACCATTTCAAATGGGGAGGATCACAAAATCATATGGAAAGGAGCTGAATAAAAAGAGACATTAAAGACCAGGGCTGGTATTTCTACCTACCACAGACATTAAATCTGGCTCTAATTACCAAAAATAAAATTATTAGAAAAGTATCAAGAATCCACACAACTGATAGACATAATGATCTGGCTTATAAAATAAACATCTCTAAACCCCAAGGAGCTAGAAGCACAGCAGTCATTTTTAGCAGCAATCATCTGCCAGGATATTGCCACCACTGGTTCACCAAGACTACTCATAATTAGAGATTCTCTCAAGATATGAGTGGACTTAGAAGTCAGACAGAAAAAGACACAGTGTTGTGTGGCTTCACTGAACTGGAAAATGATAGGGATTCTGTGGATGAATAAAAAGATATTCCCTTATAACATCACAGCACCTGTTCAGAGGGAGGTATTTCATTCCCAACAACAGAAAGGTGAATCTGTAGATCATTCATGATAAATTATCTGAGGACTAGCTAGCATTTACTAGCAATATGTATTCAAACAACAGTTTCTTTTGGATCAAAGAGGAAAGAGGTCTGTTAGCCCTGCAAACCTTTTTTTAATAGCTTTGTGCAACTGAACATATTTAAAGAAATTAAATGTTCCCAATTTTATACTCACTATTTAAAATAATCTAATATACATGCAAAAGATATTTGGTTACTTCATGTTCAAACATACTGAGGATAAATCTTTGGGCCTTGCCATCTGCAGCAACATAGAAGGACCAAGAGAATATTCTGCTTAATGAAATGTCCGACAGAAAGACAATTACTATATGATACAACTTATATGTGAAATTAAAAAAAATAATGTAAATTAATGTATATACAGAACAGAAACAGACTCCCAGATATAGAAGACAAAACTGGTTGCCAAAAAGAAGAGAGAAAAAGGGAGGGACAAATTAGGGGTTTAGGATTAACACATACAAACTACTGGGTTGGCCAAAATGTTCATTTGAGTTTTTCCATATCTTATGGAAAAATCTGAACATTTTGGCCAACTCAGTACCGTATATAAAATAGATACTGTATATAAAATAGATAAACAGTAAGAAATTACTGTGTAGCACAGGGAACTATACCTATTATCTTATAATAACCTATACTGTAATATAATCTGCATAAATACTGAATCACTATGCTATACACCTGAAACTAAAATAGTATTTTATATCAGCTATACTTTAATAATAATAAAAACCATACTCAATAATAAACCATAACAATAATAAAAACCTAACTCAATAGCTTTTTTTATGCTGAGAGTGCTACACTGTGATAGGCCTTTAATTCTACCTGTAGCTTCAGGAGATCTTTAAATTCAAATTACTATTATTATGCTTAAGTATCAATAATATAATTGTGCTCAAGGGACACAGACTGCCGTATCAGATTAGGTCATAAAACTAATGGATTTGGAAAATCTCATTTTTCCTTTCTAATTCACTTCTGGGTATTACAGCCATGACAAATACACTAAAGAGAGCTGGTTGAATAAATGGCAAGTTTTATTACATGTTTGAAGTAAATCAAGTCTATACCATAAAATAGCCATTTGGTTAGTGAAGAGAAGTAGAGAAGGAGCAGAAAGGGACATTAGAAAAGAGACTGAAGTGAAAGGAGGGGAGGGGGGAAGAGAGAGAGGAAACAGGAGGGAGAGTCAAGTGTCTAGTACCTCTTACTGCTCTCTGCACACAGCAGTCCTCTGCGTTACTCATGCATCATTGCAAGACGGCACAGGATCCATGCAAGAAAGATGAAGCCTGTTCTCGCAGGCAGTTCTCTTCTTCAGCAACTAGACACTGCCTTCAGGTGACACATTATGGCTCTCAGTTAACCACACCTACCACAACCACACTGACAGCCTGGGCTCCTGTGATCCTGAGCCTACTTTTTTTTCTTCTCTTTTCTAAAATTAGGCAGAACAAGGAAACCTCATCACAAGTGCCCACTGAAATAAACTAATAGGAGCAGAGAGAAAGGAATGCAAAGTTAGGGCAGTTCTTAAGACTATGACTTCTGTAAGCAACTTTCTGGCCAGTTCTGGGTTTTGTTGACATCACTGCCCTCTAGAAGGCAGACTGTCCCCACGCAAGCTCTTTGGCCTTATTCAGCAGAGCCCCACCTCCTTTCTCTCTGGACTCTTTTACTTGCTAAAGCACTTGGGAAAGAAAATCAAACCATTATTTTCTACACTGAAAGTGATAACAGACTCAGGCATCTTCAGTACACATAATGAAGATGTTTTCCCAGAAATGCCCTGATAGGTCACACCATATAAGAAGGGAAATGAGTGGGGTAAATTAATTCCATTTATTTGTATAAGCTGATCAACACCACACAGTATGAAGACTTCATCAGTGAAATAAATGACTTTCTAATTTAGGATATTTTTAAGCTTCTCCATTAAATGTAAGTATTTCTGCATGTATACATTTCAATAAGCCATCTAGTCTAATTAGATCTGAAAATGGAGAAAATAGCTGAAATGTCCACAATTTATGCTCAATAAATTACAGTAATCAAATTATCAGAATAGATTCTTATCTAGAAGAAAACTTTCTATTAAAAATGATACACCTAGGGACTTGCCTGGTGGTCCAGTGATTAAGATTCCTGCAGATAGAACTGCAGGACACACAGTTCCATCCCTGGTCAGGGAACAAAGACCCCACATACTACGTGGTACAGTCAAATTTTTTTTTTAATGATATACCCTTTCTATACCTAAAGAGATCCAAAGATTCCAAATAACTGCTTTGAGATTCCTTCTTTCTCTATTCCTGACTAAAATGGGCAGACAACATTTGAGATCATTTAAATTCTAACCTGGACAACGCAGCAACAAGTGATAGTTTTCAATACCAATAATGGAATTTAGTTCTCAATTGCTTTAGTGCTAAAAGCCCTGATTTTAAAAGAAAGAGAAAAAGAGACCTTCCTTTTTAAAATTCCAGAAAACCACTGAATAAGTATAAAATTCTTACTTTCTTGTTTTTTTGGTACTTAAGAGCCTTCAGAGAATTTTTGTCATTGTGCCATTCCTTAATTTATTCCAATAAATGTTCTTACAAGACACAAATTTACTCAATTATTTGCATGCTTTACTTCTACTATTCAAATTCCTGCCAAAATCCAAATTAATTCTCTTCAGCATTATTTTCTATAGTCAAACAATAAAAGAATATTGTCTAAATGCTAATCGGCTGTTTATTCATTTTCCTTAGACAGTTTCAGTCCCCCAGAGTTTGACATTTAAATAAATCCTTAAAAGAGATTATAATGCTGCCTTGCTATATTTTGTTTCCTCCAAGAAAATAAATTAAGAAACTTCCCCACCTTTAACCTCTTAAAAAAAACTATAAAGAAACCTATCTTTCTTCTTCTAAAAAACAGGCTTTGAATGTGGAATTAATTCCAAGCATCTGGGATTTAAAAACAAAAAACAGTCCTTAGGTAACAGATGATTTCAGTGGATTCTGGCAAAAGCTTTCCAATAATTTGTTTCCTTCAAAACAATCTGATCACCCTCATTCTCATAGGATGCCGAGGCAGAGAATCCCATATGTGCTTATGCAATATTCAAAAGATCTTTGAATATTTTTTTTTTCTGTAGCTCTAACTACAGCCCTTGGGTTTGCCTGTCCTCAGAGACAATCTGTGCATAGTGGATTGAAAATGCAATCCAGGATGTGGTTGTTCTTAGTAGCACAAATTGAAAAGACAGGTTAACATTTTAGTCATGGCGGGGGGAAATTTTGAATATGCAGGAGTTAATTAATGTGAAAAAAACTAATTGAATTAAGAGCTATACAAAGCTGACTTGCTCACATGCAGTAGGTTATATCAAAGAACCCAAATCAATCCTATTCTCCTAATGCACTCATTACTACCAAATACTCACATGGAGCAGGTAGAGTCTGAATGTTGTACATGGCCCACAATTGCTTGCATTTTAAAGTTTATTCCATCAAGTACTTCATTCTTATCATACAGGTTAGATTTACTTCACAACTACCCCAAATCCTAAGGATCTCATTGGTTCTGGCACTCAGATGTTCACAGAGCATGCTCAGGCTTAGAAGGAAATAAATCCCTTCAGCCAAGGTGTTTCTACAGTTCTTAAATCTGTGTTGGTCTATGCAATTGATGGAGACATGGGTTGGATCCCTGGGTCAGGAAGATCCTCAGGGAAGGAAATGACAGCACACTCAGGTATTCTTGTTTGGGAAATCCCATGGACAGAGAAGCCTGGTGGGCTACAGTTCATGGGGTTGCAAACAGTTGGACACGACTTAGCAGCTACACAGCAAGAAAAAGAAGAAACTTAGGATTTGTATAATGACTGAAATTTCCTCCCAGAAAACAGTTATTGGCTCAAAACAACAAACTTTTCACTTCAGTCAAATACTGCACTCCAAAGTCAACATCAACCACTCTTTCTAGGACCATTTTGGTCAGCTAAGGGGTTCAAATCCAGAAAAATATTCAAAGTAGAAACCAGTTTACACGTTCAACTTCCTGCTGGAGTGCCCACAGGCTAAGGGCCTACTGGACAGCTGAGTGTTTTACTATCACTTTCAATTCAATCTGTGTCAGGTAACATTCTAGGGACAATGAGACAAGGAAGCCAGGAGAAAGCAGGAAACAAGCCTAGTTAGGGAAGAAGAAAATAGCACATGGAGATTTACAACCACATGTCAAGTTGGTAGAAACAAGAGTATGAAGACTGGGCACAGCCTAGTGAGGGTTGAGAATGCACAGTGATCATATGAGGGGAGTTTTTAAGGGTTAGGATGAGTGTGGAGGGCATCACTTCTATCAGCTTTTTTTTATGGCTCCACCTAACTCAGAAACATCACCTAACCATGGACCCTGAGAGGAGATAAGTGGGTTAGAAAATCAGATTTCATGAACATAAGACAGTTATTGACACACCAGTCTAGACTTTAAATAATTTTAAGTCCATCCATCCATCCATCAAGCCTTCACTCAAATCCAGCTCTCTTATGAAAGTTTTCAATTCCATCTCAGTCAAATAAATAAAGATCTGCCCAGCTTCTGAATACAAACACTGATCTCTCATTTGACAAATAACTCCATCTTGTGATATGTCTTTAGTTTTATCTTACTGTTTTCTAATTATCATATTGCTTTAACATCCTAAGAATAGAAGTTTCTGCTTTTCCAAACAGATAATTGTTCACTTACAGGCAGGAAGTAAGCCGTATCCAGACACATGAAAACACACATGCGAATACATATACATTGCCTCTGTCCCTTACTCATATTGGGCATTTTACAGGAATGTGGAAAATGAGAACATAAGAATCAGAATGTATAAAACTAACTCATAAATGCTGAACACTTTTGAGTTTATAACACAAAGGTCACCATTTGGGGAACTAGAGAGCCAGGAGATGTCAATCACAGCCTACATTCTCAATGGATTTTATGAAGAATGAATATATGCATAAAGCCATTCCTTAAATAGCAAATAGGAAGTTCTATATGAAATGGTGATTTAACTCCATGGATTTATTTCTTGAAACAACTTTTTGTCGTTGTTTACTTGCTACGTGCATGCATGCTCAGTCATGTCCAATGTCTTTGTGACCCCATTGACTGTAGCCCACCAGGCTCCTCTGTCCACAGAATTTCCTAAGCAAGAATACTGGAGTGGGTTGCTATTTCCTTCTCCAGGGGATCTTCCCAACCCAGGGACTGAAACTGTGTCTCCTGCATTGGCAGGCAGATTCTTTACCCCTGAAGCACCAGGGAAGCCCTGAAACAACTCTGCTGCTGCTGCTAAGTCGCTTCAGTCATGCCTGACTCTGTGCGACCCCATAGACAGCAGCCCACCAGGCTCCCCCGTCCCTGGGATTCTCCAGGCAAGAACACTGGAGTGGGTTGCCATTTCCTTCTCCAACGCATGGAAGTAAAAAGTGAAAGTGAAGTCGCTCAGTTGTGTCCGACTCTTCAAGACCCCATGGACTGCAGCCTACCAGGCTTCTCCATCCATGGGATTTTCTAGGCAACAGTACAGGAGTGGGGTGCCAAACAACTCTAGCATAACTTAAAAGAATAAAAAAATATATAAACTCTAAAGGACAAAGAAAATGGGAAAAGAGACAATGATAAATAAGACATTATTATTAAAACTTAAGAGGGGGACTTTCCTATTGGTCCAGTGGTTAAGAATTCACCTTACAGACTGGATGATGGGGGTAGTTTGGGGGAGAATGGATACATGTATATAGATGGCTGAGTCCCTTCACTGTTCACCTGAAACTATCACAATATTGTTAACCAATTATGTGTGTGTGCGCAGTTGTGTCCAACTCTTTGTGACCCCATGGACTGTAGCCTGCCAGGCTCCTCTGTCCATGGGATTCTCCAGGCAAGAATACTGGAGTGGGCTGCCATTTCTACTATACCTCAATACAAAATAAAAAATTAAAAAGAAAGAATCTGCCTTGCAATGCAGGAGATATGGGTTTGATCCCTGGTTGGGGAAGTAAGATCCCACATGCTGCAGAGCAACTAACCTCAGGTGCCACAGCTACTGAGCCTGGGCACCACAACAAAAGATCCCACACGACACAACGATCCCACAGGCTGCAACTAAGACCCAACGCAGCCAAATAAATAAATGTATGTATATATATTTTTTAAAAAACCACTTAAGAGGGTGAAAAATGAATTGGCAAATGACCTGAAGCATAAAGAAGCTGAAATCTGCAGAGAATGATACTGATGAAAAGTAAACTGAGACTATCTTCAGAACCCTGGAAAGCTCTCAGGAATTGGAGTCACCAGGTACCTTGGGAGACAGAGACAAGGTGGGCTATATGAAGGATTCATTTGATACTACATACCTCCTCTACCCTGTGCCAGGTGAGTTTTCCTCTCCATCCCTTCAAGAAAAGAGAAAATGTACTCTAGAGGAATTGAGTTCAGGAGAACTCGGGACTCAGAGACACTCAGGCTTAACAGAGAACAAGGTGTGTGTTAAAAACAGGAATGAAGGCAATGCCTACTGTTAAATAAAAAGATTCTGTCTCTTGGGAAATACTTTTTTAGGGAGACTATTACAATGGGGTTTGTAGTAGGGGATAGAAACTGGGTCAATTCTGAATACAACAAGGACAAGCAGAAATAGATAGCCAAAGAGCAGGGTGGGATCAGCAGATAGAAAATTACTACGAGAAAACATCAGGGGTGAGGAGAGATCTTGCATAACCAATCTGACAGGAGTATTGCTGAAGGCAGGCAAGGGTAATAAGATACTCGCATGGAGGATAAGGAATTTGGTCAGATGCCAAAGATGAGAGATGAACATTTTGATGAGATATCAAGGGTGGGGGGATTTTCACTAAACTGAACCAGCAGGATTCTTGCTAAAATTGGACTAAGTGAGTCAACAGTAGAGCCTAAGAGTGAGGCCTGGTCAAAAGAAAGACTCCAACGAGTCTGACTACAGTTTGCCACTTTGTCACTACATATGGTGTGGGAGGAAAAGGAGTACAGATGAAATGCCAAGAACTGGGCCTAAAAAGGGCATCGCATTTCTCAGCAGCATGAAACTGGAAAAAAATGGAATAATTTCTCTAAAACTATGAGAGAAAATTATTTTCAATCAAGAATTTTATATCCAACTACCTTGATTCAAGTGTGAAAGTCTCCTCAAAATATTTTTTTATTATTCTTAAAAAATTATTTTCTATGCCTCCCCCCCTTTTTTTTTAAATCAGGAACATACATAGCATATGTTCCAAGTAAAGCTGTAAGCCTGGAAAAATATACCACGAAAGCTTGCTGCCTGTGAGGGGGAGCAGAATGTGTGACTCCAAAATAGATCACTTTGGCATGTGGGCTATTTTGAGCTAAAGCTAATGAAGACCCACCAGACTCAAAACAAAACAAAACAAAAATTTTACTCCCTTAACTACCTAAAAGAATTGACAGCTGCTGAGCCTGTGCTCTGCAACTAGAAGAGCCCACACACTGCAAAGAGAAGCCCCTGCACCACAACGAAGACCCAGAGCAGTCAAAATAATAATAATAATAATAGAATTTAGATGGAGGCCTGCCCCGGAAAGATGGTTATTACCAAAGAAAATTTTTATCCGAAAGATCAAACGCAAGCAGGGCAAACACCTAATTACCAAACACCTGCTCTTCTGATTCTTCTGTGAATTCCCCTCCTCCCCTTTGAAACCCCAGACTCCTACTCCATTCCTTAGCTCAGTGTGGCATATAATTCTCAACCACCCAGCTTGCTCTTGAGTCTCAAATCCTTGGGGATCCAGTACATATGAAATTAAATTTATTTCCAACCCATTAATCTGTACAATGTCAATCTAATTATTAGACCAGTCAAAGGACCTATTAATAAAAGGGAAAGGGGGAATTTTTCTGTGCCTACATTTGCAGGCATTTATTCATCCTTTCACAATTCAGGGATATTAAACTATAAATAATTATTTTACTAAGGATCTTGGAATAAGAATTACAAATAAGAGAAGGGGAAAGCTCTAAAAAGTGGAACATTAATACTTTCTCACATTTAATATTTTAATTAACATTATCTTTTATTAAACTGGTTTTGCAAGAGAAGTATCCCATAAATGCTTCAATCAATGCCCTGTTCAGATCTTTCCATTTCATTTTGGCAGGCACCAACATTCAGTGCAATCGTATGTTTGTGTGAACTTTTCAGTTTCTGAGGCACAGCAACCGGATAATTTTTCTTCCAGTTTTTCCATATAAACACTTGATTGTATTCAACAGGGCATAAGAATAGGAGCCTAAATCTGATTAAGTTATATTAGTCAAATCATCTTTTGTTGCATAATAGACATCTTACTCATGCTAATTTGTCAAATAAAAGAATGCATTGGATCACATGGATTAAAAATTCATATATGACTTGAGCCTAGGGCTTGAACTATGTCACCATAACAAATTTCTCCTTCTCTCCACCTGGTCCCCTAATGGGACGGCTTATTCTCAGGTTCCACAGTGAAGCAAGACAGCTAACCCATACCTTTCATGTTCAAGTTTAGCAGAAAATAAAGAGCATCTCTTAGAAAGCTCAACTTAGAATCTAAATAATTCACTTGGATTGGTCCACTTAGGTTGGGTGCCTTTCTGTAAAATAAACACAATACCTTGGAAAATCAGAGTCACAGTTTTCACACTCTAGAGTCTCATCAGGACACTTGGCCAGAGAATAGGAAATCTAGTTTCCCAAAGGAAAAATGGAACATTTTTTTTTTCTGTAGAATGGAGAGAGATGCAAGATAAGCAAAAATAGCATAATCTGTTACAAATTTTAATACATTCAAAAACCCATTGTTATGCTGTCTCCACCCAGCAGAATTTCCAAAGAAGAATTTACTTCAGACCAACTAAACGCGCCTTGTGATGAAAGAAAAAAAAAAATTTTTTTTAATTAACACACAATTTTCTTTTAAACTTATGATCAAATCACAAATGCACATTTTCAAGTTCAAAATAGTCATTGGGAGTCTTAGAGAGTCCTTGCTCCATGTTTGCAGTAGCTTATCATTATGACAAAAACTAACTGTAATTGTACTGATACTTTGTGATTTTCTTTCCTCAGAGAAAGTGCATTTCTACCTGCAGTTTTCCCTTGAATATCATCACATTCCACCTCAGCCTTGAAGATGAAACATAAGGACTTTCTTTCACAGTGACGCCCCCTGGGTTGTTGGCCAGAATCAGCCTGGCAGGAAGCTGGGTATTTTGAAGTCATGCTGTGTGTTCCTGAGATCAGATGAAGAAGGAGGCTCTGTGGAGGCCTCCTGCACATTTCAGTAAACGGCTAAAGTGATATGGTGTTTCTCTTTCCAAATAATTAATTTGCAAAAATTGGCATGAGGCTCTGCTGTTTCTGTCCTTGTCTGAGATAAACCACTCTTGTTCTGTTCAGCTGCACATCTGTCTCTGGAGCACTGGGATGAGTCACCCCTGTCATTGACACCCCCTTGAAGGACTGCTGCTGCTGCTGCTGCTGCTGCTGCTGCTGCTGCTGCTGCTGCTGCTGCTGCTGCTGCTGCTGCTAAGTCGCTTCAGTCGTGTCCGACTCTGTGCGACCCCATAGACGGCAGCCCACCAGGCTCCACCGTCCCTGGAATTCTCCAGGCAAGAACACTGGAGTGGGTTGCCATTTCCTTCTCCAATGCATGAAAGTGAAGTCACTGAGTCATGTCCAACTCTCAGTGACCCCGTGGACTGCAGCCCACTAGGCTCCTCCATCCATGGGTTTTTCCAGGCAAGAGTACTGAAGTGGGGTGCCATTGCCTTCTCCGCTTGAAGGACTGGTTAGGGCTTTATTTCTACAGAAACAATCCATTCTCTTCCATTTCATCTGAATGCAATAGTTTGCATCACTTTGTTTGAGATTCAAAGAAGCATGGCTTTTCTAGTTTCAAACCTCACATTTCCTTTTCTAAATTACAATTTATCATGTTTGTTTATTCAATATTTAGTAGAATGAAGGACATCATCGACTGGTAGCAATTCTGACCTTATTATGCTATACAATGATTTAGAAATGTATTCTAGAATCTTAGAAACCACCTATAACATGCATAGCTGATCTCCTACATAAAAAGTTGTCTCTGATATTAAATATTAACCCCAAAAAATAATTCACTTCTGTATTTATGAATTCTAAGGGAGAAAAATATTTTTAATGTATCTATATATATACATTTATATTTCTATTTAATACATCAAGGATATTTGGACACATTTACTTCAAGCATTTTTTTCTCCTATTGAACAAATCCCTGTTCTTTGGTTTCATCAAATCATAATGATTATGATAATTTGTAAATTTAAAAAATAAAAATTAATTTTGTAAACTTCCTTAGAGTATATATAGTTTTATAGTTCTTTATATATCTTTAGATTCTATTATCAAGCTGTCATAATTCTTTCCTGATAAAATGAATTGGGGATGAATGGAAAGGACAACCCTAAAGGGGAAGCAAGACTTCCTTTTTGTTTTTGTTCCCTGGCCATTTCTTGGATGGTATTTCCCATAGATGGCTTGGATCCAGCAGCTAAAGAGAAGTAACTCATGGAAGATATTTAAGAGCTAACTAATTTATATAAGACAGATAAATTCAAGACAAGAAGAAATATTTAGGATTACAAATTATATGATATTCCTCTATTATAGACTCAAGTACAACAAACAAAAATAGGGATTTATTTTCCCAGGGTTTAAAGTATCAGAAACAAATCTCCCATGTGGAACTTGCTCTTATGTGCAGTATCAAATTTCTCCCTTGATGTGTAAAGAAAGAAGTAATAGAAAAAACTAAATCCCAGCTGAATCAAAACCATACGTGCCCTGGCCTTAATGAATTTTATTCTTCTTGCAAAAACATTTTTACTCTATAACCAAAACAACTGTCTGAGGCATGTCTGCAATACAACATTTGTGAGGCTTTTAAAAACTTTCAAACATGGTTTAACCCACCAAAGAAGCAACAGGTCAGAGGATTTGAGGCGACAATAGTAACTACATGTCCACTGCTGGATATTTAACACTTAAGAATGTATCTGAGGAAGGCTGGTATTAGAGTAAATCAAATTACAAGATACTTGTAAGACAAGGCTACTTTCACTAGACTTTTGAAAAAGAATCCAAATAATGAAAACATCATCCACTATCAATTTTTTTTACCAGTTCCCCAAATCTTTACTCAAATACTAGGGTCAGTTATATATTTATCAACTTGTGAGTGCTTTGAAAAGATAAACTAATGCATAGGGCATAGACAATGTAAATTGGGACTCCTGAAGTCATGTATAAGGGAAACACCTTCATTTTTGAGAATCTACCCTGAAAATCAAATTTAAAACTTTCACTTGATTCTGGAAGGCTTTGAAAACCCAAGGATATAAAATGCTAGTAGATGAGGAAGTCCCCTGGAGAAGGAAATGCCAACCTACTCCAGTACTCTTGCCTGGATAATCCCACAGACAGAGGAACCTGGTAGGTTACAGTCCATGGGGTCACAAAGAGTCGGACACGACTGAACAGCTTCACAAAGGAGGAAGTAGAAATATGTAGTGAAATGCAAAAGAATAAGAAAACAAATGTTATTCAACTCAAGACACACTTAAAAAGCCTCACTGTAGCTAGGTTCTAAAATGAGACTTAATATTCAGTCTATGTTGTTGCTCAGTTACTCAGTCATGACTGATTCTTTGCAACTCATGAACTGCAGCATGTCAGGCTTCCTTGTCTTTTACTGTCTCCCAGAGTTTGGTCAAATTTATATCCATTGAATCAGTGACGCCATCCAACCATATCATTCTCTGTTGTCCCCTTTTCCTCCTGCCTTCAATCTTTCCCAGCATCAGATTTAAGAGGTATTTAATTTTTTCCCAGCTCTGTCCACTGAAAGGTCCTAGAAACCCAAAAACAATTACACTCCAGGAGAAATTAGCACAACTGACACCCAGATCTCTATCCCAAAATACCATTCTCTATTAAAAGGAATCAGGTATTCCTACAGAAATGACAGATTGCAGGGTTAGCACTGGGGAGGTACAAAATGAACCTGAACATTTTGTGCCAGAAAGTAAAGAACTGCTAAAAATAAATTACACCTGTAAAAGTTTTTTTTAAGTTGAGGACATGTCAAAAGGACACATGGAGGCAGCTCCAAGGGGTTCACACTGGGCAAGTTAATTTAAGCATCAAAATAAACAAGGACCATAATTCATTATAACCCACTGAATAAAATAAGAAGCCATATTGACAATAAGTAGGTGATTGATAACTAAATAAATAAATAAGTGATGTAGAGAGATCTTTCCAACTATAGAATACTGACTAATAAATCTGGAAAGATCCAATCAGAAAATTATATGCAACTATAATAATAAAAATTTATTTAAATAAGACTGATAGATTACTCTCGGGAAATAAAGGTAGTGAGTGAGTTTGGTGAGAAACAGGATATATCTATAGTCCAACCCCACAAATTATTACATCACCCCAGTAGTGGGGCACAGCCAGCAGTTTACTCAATAATGAAGCCCAGGCTGAGACCTTCACATCTTCAGGGCACAGCTCTCAGCCCCACTGATCACTCAATCCATTAACAAAAATTAAAAAGCAACCTTTGGAATGGGAGAAAATATTTGCCAATTATATATCTGGAAAAGGTGGGGTGTACATTGGTACAGCCACTATAGAAAACAGCATAGAACTTCCTCAAAAAAAAATTAAAAATAGAACTACCTTATAATCCAGCAATCCCACTTCTGATTATATACTCAAAGAAATGAAACCATGATCTCAGAGATATCTCTGTGTTCTCGTGTTCATTGCAGCGTTACTCACAATAGCCAAGACATGAAAACAACTTAAGAGTCTATCAATAGTGTCTTGGATAAAGAAAATAGACAGATAATTTACCTTCCCACCAACAGTACAGAAGAGGTTTTTTTTTCCACATCCTTGCCATCAATTGTTATCTCTTTTCGTTACACATACATATACAAACGAATATTATTCAGTCATTAAAAAATTAGGAAATACTGCCATTTGTAATAATATGAATGAAACCTGAGAGCTTCAAGCTAAGTGAAAAAAGAATGACAAATACTCTATGATCTCCCTTATATATGAAATCTAAAAACACTGAATTCATGGAAACAGAGTGTATTATTAGTTGTTACCAGGAGCAGGGGATGGGGAATGAATTAAGGATGTCAAAGGGTATAAACTTCCAGAAAATCCTGTGGGCAGAGGAGCCTGGTGGGCTGCAGTCCATGGGGTCTCGAAGAATTGGACACTACTGAGCGACTTCACTTTCACTTTTCACTTATGCTTTGGAGAAGGAAATGGCAACCCACTCCAGTGTTCTTGCCTGGAGAATCCCAGGGACGGGGGAGCCTGATGGGCTGCCATCTATGAAGTTGCAGAGTTGGACATGACTGAAGCAACTTAGCAGCAGCAGCAGCATGAGAAGAGTACATTCTTGGGATCTAATGTAAAGCATGGTAACTATAGTTAACAAAAAAACTAGCTATTGGAGGTGCTGGATGTGTTAACTAACCTTACTGTGGTCATCATTTTGCAATATATACATATATCAAATCGTCATGGACTTCCTGGTAGTCCAATGGTTGAGAATTCACCTGACAATGTGGGGAACACGGGTTCAACCTCTGCTCCAGGAAGATTCCATATGCCGAGAGAAAGCTGAGCCCACGTGCAACAACTACTGAGCCCACACTCTAGAAGCTGAGAGCTGCAACTACTGAAGGCGGAGCTCCTAGAGCCCATGTTCCACAACAAGAGAAGTCACCACAATGAGAAGCCTGCACACCACAACTACAGAAAGCCCATGCACTACAACAAAGACCCAGCACAACCAAAAAAAGCAAAAACAAAATAAAACCACCATATTGCATGCCTTAAACTTACACAACGTTATACAAAAATTATATCTCAGTAAAGCTAGAAAACAATCTTAAAATGCAAGTAGAAATTTTTTTCTCTCTCAACACACATACACACACAGTTAAAAAGCAGTTGAAAAACCTTAGAAGCTGGGCTGAGGAGTGTAAGCCCTGCTTCTAAGTCCTTCCAACTGCTTTAATCAGGTCCTAGATTATCCAGGATAACCTCCCATAGTTAAAGCCAACTGAATAAGGATTTCAATTACATCTGCAAATTCCCTTCAAAGCAATAAGCAGATTAGTGTTTGAGAAACGGGGGATGTAGCTCAGCTGAGTAGACACATGAAAAAGAAAAAGAGAAACCATCACATTATGAAAACCCATGTATATAAACAAGAAGGTTAAAAAAGATTGTATAAATATAGAAACTATAGACATTCTCTTAATATCTCTGCCATCATAACAAAAGTATAACAATAAAAGCCAGGCAAACCTTATAAAAGAATAAAGATATTTCAATAGGCACAAAACAGATGTTTAGGTTGAATGTCATTTTTCTTTAGACAAAAGTAAGACACTATCAAAAAACAGTCAAGCATAGCCATCTACAATATATTGTTTTGGCTTTCAGAAGGAACGCTTTAGCTTCAATTGTAGCTTGTAAGTCAGGTTCACCATGATAAAGGACCAAAACCCAGAAAACATTTGGCATCATAAATGACACAGTCAGTGACTGAGAAACTAGAAGTTCTCTTATTTTATCATGATCCAGAACAAAACAACTCTCAGTCCTGAAGTGGACAGAGGTTAGAAAACTGCTAGCAGTTGCTTTATGAACTTTCCAGCTTTGAAATGAAAGGCCTCTAAGTCCAGACAAAGTCCCTTTTCTCCCTGTGATTTGAAGACCAGCAGCATTTTCTCCTGGTGTGAGAGGTTGATCCCAGCTGTTTGATGGCACACATCTCTCCACAGATGGAGTTGAAGGCAGTGTTTTCCCAGAACCACAACACTTTTCCTCCTCCATCCCAAGTCTTCAATGCCTTGGTACACTTCACTCCAAGTGACTATTCTCTGCAATGTTCTCTCATTCATCTTCTTTTCTTTTTTTAAACACTTCACACTGGAAGAGCAAGCTGCAAAGCAGCTTGTGTGAGGCTCTGTTATCAGGACAAAAGGAACAAGAGCATGTATCAGTAGTTCATTCTTACTGATAATTTTTATGGAATGAATGTTTTTGTTGAGAAGTTAGAGAAGTCTCTTAGAAATTCATTATGCAGGGAGAAAACTCAGGCTGGCTTCTGGCACTGTGTAATTTTTTTTTTCTCTCTCCTATCAGATCGTTAATATAGTTCCCCCTCACCCATGGACAAAGCTTAATAAACCCTGTAAGTGATAACACAATGCTCTTAGATTATCATCATCAGGAGGTCTCTTTATGCTTCCCTGGTGGCTCAATGATAAAGCATCCACCTGTCAATGCAGGAGACTCAGGTTCAATCCTTGGGTTAGGAAGATCCCCTAGAGAAGGAAATGGCAACCCACTCCAGTATTCTTGCCTGGGAAATCCCAAGGAGAGAGGAGCCTGGTGGGCTACAGTCCATGTGGTCTCAAAAAGTCAGACACAACTGAGAGACTAAACAATAATGTCTCTTTACACAGTGTATACAGTAATCCTAAGTATTCTTGTCTATGCTGAAATAAGCACAGACCAGGAAGACCCTGCTGAGATGGAGATATTGGGTAGCCAATCAGTCCATTCCTAGCCATTGGCTTCACCTGTGAGACAAGAGTTTCAGGGTCTCTGTGTTAGAACAGTAGGAAGACTTCCACAGACTTGAAGCATGAACTTTAATTTATCCAAACCAGCCCTCTCGTGGGGGAGGATGAGTAAAGAAACCACATTACTGAGACGTTAAGACTTTGACATAGAATCCCCTCCTACTGTCACTAAAAATGAGGAACAGGACACAATAAGGCACAAAGGATGAAATGGCTGGATGGCATCACCAACTCGATGGACATGGGTTTGAGCAAGCTGCGGGAGTTGGTAATGAACAGGGAAGCCTGGTGTGCAGCAGTCCACGGGGTCAGAAAGAGTCAGGCAGACTGAGTGACTGAACTGAACTGAACTGATTTCCGATTGGCCAGATAAAGGGATGAGCATGAGAGATTCATCAGAAAGTTGGTGAAGATTCATAGTCCTGGACTTGTAGAGAGAAAACAACCACACGGAGCTTGAGAGGTCAAGGGTGAGCCAAGGTCACTAGATGGGCAACCAAGATAGAGTACTGGTAGCACCACAGCCAGTGCTGACAACACAGGAAGGCATGTTTTACACAGCATTCTAGAGAAGACAGGAGCAGTGGCTACAGCAGACAGACGCAGAGGCACAGAGAGAGGTATAAATCTTCTGTGGGATAAACTTCCCTTGAGCGCCCCAGAAAGGCTAGAAAGGGGAAGGTGCAGGTACCTGTTGAGGCCCTTGAGCTCTCAAATTCCTTGCTGCCTCTGAAGATGTTGGTTAAGTCCTATGATCTTAGCTCCATGGTTTTTACATGCTGTATTTTCTGACTTCATTTGAGCACCTCTTTTCCCAGACTGGGTCTGAAAACCAGTGGTGTCAAATTGAGTGTGATTTTAAAACCAGTCTGGGTCTAGGATCAGACCCAGATCACCTTCAAGGACTTGAACCTTTGGTTCACATCCTCCAATTAAAAAAGAGCTACACCACACTCTCGGAACCAGCTGGAGATGTAAAGTTAAAGTTGACCAGGGAGGTTTCTCTATAGAAGCCATTGGCATCTTAAGGTAGACAGTTCCCCCAAGTTCATGGGTCAAGATCTTAATCTCTAAATGAAAGCTTTCTTTTTTTGGCCTTTTTGCTACTTGCCTTTTCTCTCTGTTATTGTACAGGAAGATAGGCTCCTTATCTCTGGTATCTTTCACTGAATCTACTGCTAAGGTCATAGCTGCACAATAAAAGTCCCTGAACTTTCTTGCTAAGGTGGTTTAGATAATAACATTGCAGAACTAAGAAGAGTCTGTGCCATAGTAAATATCTCTTACTGTACCTGGATATACACTTGTGGTATTGTAGCAAATACAGGAAATTAGCAAACAAGCCACTTGGCTAAAACAAGTTGATTAGCCTTCAGGTACATTCTCTGATTTATTTGATACCAGCTGATTTAATTCATGAGGGCCCTGGCTAAGGAATACATTCAGTCTCTTGGCATTATCCTCCTCATAGTTATCACTGGAGTCTCCCTGGTGTGGTATATTCTCTCGAAGGTCTTAAACGCATGTTTGCAGCCATTAGAAGCACATAAAATGGAGTTACTGCACTTGGAGAAACAGAAACAAGATAAACAGTGAGATGAACAGCAAGAACAATTCTTTCATGATCTGGCAACTTGGCCTTAAAGTTCCACAAGGAGACAAGGAGGAACGTGACTCTCATGGCAACTGAGAGTGGGCTAACACCAATATTTGGTCAATCTCTCATGTATAAGAGGATGACCAAAGGGTAGGATGGTTAAATTAATAAACAAGGAGGGCATTAGACTAATGTGGCTTTAATGCTGTGGCACCATCTGTAAGCAAACCAAAATCTCAGTCTATAACTGTCTCAAGATTATAAAATCAAAATACTGAGGACAACTAATCATAGTCAACTTGGCTTTAAGTTATAGCGAATAATTTCCCTACTTTGCGTCTGCTTTTTCTCCATAAAAGCTTCTCCCCGAGCTCTTATTTGTGGATCATTCCTACATACTTCTGATTTGGAACTGTCCAATTCAAGTCAATTTTTGCTCAGATTAGCTCAAAAATTTTAATATGCCTGTTTATCTTTTAACAGCATGAACATGCCAGTCCTTCACCGTCCCCATGACTCTCAACTGTCTTTTAACAGTTATGTCTCACATTTGTGTGACTCAGTGACATTTGAGATTGAAAGCCTCTGCTGTGAATATGAGGTGGGTCCAGTGGTAAATGATTCAAGGAAAGGCCAATTAAACTGTTAGATCACTGTTTCTGTTACCCCAGTTAATACATTTAACAAAAAGCAAGCTATATTGTATTTCAAGCTTCTAGGACTTTCATTCAGGATTCAGAGTTCATGACCAGAAAATATGTAGTCATGATTGCTCTCTTCTTATAAAATATATACATTCCTGGAATATTTTCTGTGTGATTCGAAGAATCACAGCATACATCTCTTTTTTCAGTATTGTTTAGCTTGCAATATCTTTTCTCAGTATAGAACAATGGATGCTGCTGCTGCTGCTGCTGCTGCTGCTGCTGCTGCTGCTGCTGCTG
>NW_024070189.1:75450554-75614797 GCF_014754425.2 Oryx dammah | reverse complement strand
TGCTGCTGCTGCTGCTGCTGCTGCTGCTGCTGCTGCTGCTGCTGCTGCTGCTGCTGAGTCACTTCAGTTGAGTCCGACTCTGGGCAACCGCATAGACAGCAGCCCACCAGGCTCCCCTGTCCTTGGCATTCTCCAGGTAAGAACACCAGAGTGGGTTGCCATTTTCTTCTCCAGTGCATGAAAGTGAAAAGTGGAAGTGAACAATGGATGAAGTGCTTACAAATCCTGACACAGAAATCTCTAACATTTTTCTTTGATGTACAATAAAACAGCAAACAGAAAGCATTAAGAGCTAAATTATTCTGAAATTGATCATAAAGAACTCCCAAACATTTGTCAGAAGATTTTAAACAATAGGAAGGTAATGCATATATTTACATGAATTTAAGATCATTTTTGTAGCCTCCTACAGTTGAAATATACTGAGCCATAACAAGCCTCGAGATAACACTCAGATTACTTCTATAATTCAAGTCCCTTTTGCAATAACTTCATAGGACAGCATAGACATTAAAACATCCAATTTGTATTGGTGGCAAAGATATTCCACTATTCATTCATCTTGAGGTTCTCAGCTGCAAACCAAAGAAATTGCTCTTAGTCATTAAAGCAGAAAAAAAAAAAAAAAAAGAAAAACCTCTTCATTAAGAGGATATAAGTTTCAGAATCTCTGGGAAAGCCCCAGAAGCAGGGATGATGGATCATTCTTCCAAGAACAATCTTCAAAACAAGACACAAAATTGTGCCAGCATCAGGGCTACCACCTGGCACAACAGCACAGTTTGCACTGATGGTTCCAGTGCTGGAAACAACCAGCCTCTTTTGGACTGTGCCCTGGAAGGCTGCATGTCACAGCCTGGGTCATATGTTTGTGTTTGGCTGCAAAGCACAATGGCTAGGAAACTAAGGTAATGGGCTCTGCCACCTAAACTGTGGGCTGATAAGGTGAAGACCTCCCCAAACACAAGAACGGTATACAAAATAAATGACCAAAGCACCCTCCACCCCCAAAAAAGAGGGAGTTAGATACTGGATAAGAAAATGATGAATAAAATAAAATATCATGTCAACAAACAATTCTTAGTCTCTTGGAGAAGACAGGACAAAAATTAAGCAAATAATCACATTAATAAATGTATAACTACCAGCCACATATGTGATCCAAAGGAGAAAGATCTCAGAGCTGATATAAAAAGGATTTGACCTGAACTGAGGGGCCAGAAGATTTCCTGCGGAAATGATTTCTGATCTGGGATTGAAGAAGGACTAAGAATTAAACTGAAGAGAGGCCAATAGGATAGGCACATGAAAAGATGTTCAATGTTGCTGTTAGAGAACTGCAAATCAAAACTACAAGGAGATCTCACTTCACACCAGCCAGAATGGCCATCATCAAAAAATCCACAAACGACAGATGCTAGAGAGGGCGTGGAGAGAAGGGAACCCTCCTACAACGCTGGTGGAAATGTAAATTGGTACAGCCACTATGGAGAACAGTATGGAGTTTCCTTACAAAACTAAAAATAGAGTGATCAAATGATCCTGCAATCCCAATCCTGGGCATAAATCCAGAGAAACTCATGATCCAAAGGATACATGCACCCCAAGACATGGAAGCAACCTGAATGTTCATCAACAGAGAACTGGATATGTGGCACACATACAAAATGAAATATTACTTAGCCATTAAAAAGAATGAAATAATGCCATTTTCAGCAACATGGATGGACCTAAAGAGTGTCATATTGAGAGAAATAAGTCAGACAGAGAAGGAGAAATATCATATGACAGCCCATACATGTAAAATATAAAAAGAAATGATACAAATGAATTTACAGAACAGAAAGAGACTCGTTGACTTAAAAAACAAACTTATGGTTGCCGGGGGTAGAATAGAGGAAAGGGATAGGTAGGGAATTCGGGATGGACAGGCACACACTGCTATATTTAAAATGGATAACCAACAAGGACCTACTGTATAGCACATGGAACTCTGCTCAATGGTATGTGGCAGCCTGGATGGGAGGGGAGTTTGGGGGAGAATAGATACATGAATATGTATGGCTGAGTCCCTTCGCTGTTCACCTGAAACCATCACAACACTGTTCGTTAATCAGCTATACCACAATACAAAATAAAAAGTTTTTAAAAAATAAAAAGAAATAAACTGATGAAGGGGGTTGAAGAACATTCCATTCAGGGGAAGCACATATGCAGAGAGCTGTAATGTGAGGGAAGACAGCAAGTTTGAGGAGGCGGAAGGACAGTGTATTTACTTGAGGTTAAGGTTAGGATGGGAGAGGAATTATATAAATAATGTTTGAAATGTAGATAGGGCTAAATCAGGCAATGTTTATATTTTCATTCTGAATGCAAATGTGAAAGGGGAGTGCCAGAGAACTCTAATTAGATCTGATAGTTGTGTGCCAATTGAGCCATGGGAGGTTGTAGACATTGTGTGGTTCAGGAGAGAGGTTATCCTGGTCTCACCTCCAAGAGACACTTAGAGAAAACCCATCGGCCACTTTATAAGAGATTCTTGTTGCTTTTTCTTAAGCATGTAAGTTCTATTTTAATCAGTTTTGCCATATCTGTTATTTTTGCAAAATTGAATTACATACATACCTAAACTATTTTCTGATTTTGAAAAGTTTAATGCCATAAATATTCATTTTTTGGAAACTGCATATGGAATGACACTATAGAGTATTTGCAGTTCATAGCCTAACGCATTTGGACAAGTTGAAATTCCTTGAAATTCAGAATTTATAATAAAAGGCATTATGGTTTCCAAACAGTGGTGGATGACCAGGGAATTATATTATTTATCACTGTCTTCCAGACTTCCACCTGAAAATTGCCTTTTCATGGTTGTCATATCTACTGACTCTGTACCAATTAATTCTTAGTTAACTCCTACATAAATAGCAAAAGAAAGTTCTGTAAGAATTTCATTAATTTTTTTTCAATTACTTGAAATTCAGTTAGAATTGAAGGTTTCTTTGCATTAAAGCAGCCTTAAGTGTTAGATCAATAAGTGTGGTCTGAAGACAGGAGACTTGATGTGAAGTATTATTTTTATCACTTCCCAGAAATATGACATTTTGAAAGTTCTTTGGGGTCTTTAGCTTTCGTTTTCTCAACAGCAAAAGCGAGGGCCTCCAGCTGAGTCGTAATGAACATAAGATACAACAATGTTTCATCAAAGCAATTTGATGCTAGAAAAATGTAGAAGCACAAACATGAAAATGATTTACTAGATAAACAGGAGAGGAGAGGCAGAAATATCGTGGTGCTTCACAGCAGAAAAATATTCAAAACATTTGCAGCATTTTAAGAACATGCACAAAAGTAGAGATCAGAACTGCTGTGATTGTGCCTTGCTTCTTCCTTCAGGATTTTCCTTGCTGGTCTCTGAGTTTAGAGCACATGAACCCAAAATCAGCCCCCAGCAGACTCCCAGATGGGCCACACCCCAGAAGGCAAGTGTGGCAGGATTTAAGCAGAGCCAAGGAGTAAGCAAGGCACATTTCTCCAATAGCCATGAATATTTAGTTTATTTTGATGCACTATGCTTCATTTTACTTATTAGTTGTTTATTAAATAGACAGGGTGGGATTAATAGTACTCCACACTTCAAGGCACAGTGGAATCATTGATGGATCATTGCAATGCACTCTTGTTTTAACATTGAGTCCACTTAATCCACATCTCCAAGGTAATCATTCTGTTGGATTTATTGCTTTTTATTTTAAAGTGCTCTAAAATGTGTGATTTTGTTGGCATATATTTTAAACTATGTAAATCTTTACAGATCTCATTCATTTTCATATTCTTTCACACCAAGTACTATCTTTTTAAGACCAAATCTTACACTTCCATGTGTAGATCAGATGTGTACCTCCTAAAGCTCCAAAAGCATGTATTCTCCGCGTCTTCCCTATTTACTCTACCCAAACTGCCACCAACTCCCACCACTGTACTCATCAGTGTAATAAGTATCTTTATATATTTTGCAATATACAAATGCTAGAAATTTTCTTTGGGATAAATTCTCAGTAGCAAAATTACTGCACCATAGTATGCGTGTATACTTGTCTATACCATGCCAGATTATTCAGAATAGCTGTACCAATCTACTCCCCATGAAGCTTTTCGCCAAGTTGCCTCCCTGGCAACACTCAGCATTATCCAGTTTTCTCATTTTTGCCAATTTAATATTGTCAATGGAACCTGAATTTCTCTGATTACTATCTTTAATATGCCTTCCATAACTTGGCTTTGAGAGCTCTTAAGTTGCTTGTTCATATTCTTTACCTGTCTTCCTATGACAGAAACTGACTTACCAATTTACAGAAATTCCCAGCTAATTATTCATTCCTTTGTAGTTTTAAGCATTGAAAATGCCTCTTCCCATTTAGTCACCTATTAATTTGGTACATAATGTTCTTCATGAATGAAAAAAAGCTTAATTTTCCTGAGCATAATGAGGCTTTCACAGTTCTTGTTTTCTCACCTTCTCACCCATATATATCTTCCCCGTGGTCTTCTCCCTGAGGACTCTGGGGATAGAATGACAGCTGTCTAAGTACAGAGGGTGAGTCAGTTTTGTTTGATGCTTTCTCCCCGTGACAACAATCCTAGATCAGGGTTACTGCCATATGTATGTGCCAAATGAATGAAGCTAGACAGCCTCCCAGAGCTATGAAGAGGTCACTTCATCTCCTGGATTCTTTAAGGTGCCCAGTTCCCAGTGACTTCCTTGGTTTTTGTACAAGAAAAATCCTTCTTGCTCATGGAGGGAGGGCTGCAGTGGGGTAGAGCAGTGGAAGCTTTTTGTTAGTCTCTTTCCATCTCCATCATATTCTCAGGGGATCCTTTCCAAAAATCAGTATCTGGCAGATTTTACATAGATAAGCATATGAGTAACTATCTTGCTGGTACAAACCAATCCAAAATGTATATTTCCACAATGTTTCTGATTATTTTCTTTATTGTGGTATAATTTACATGTAATAAAATTCTCCCATTCCAGCTATACGGGGAATTTTAAGTGTGATATAATTGTATTTAGCAATCTTTTGCTTTATGGTTTTGCCTTTTGAAATTTTTTGGTTTCCTCATTCCTAAATTGTAAAGATTATCTCATAAATTCTCTCCTATCAGCTGTATGTTTCTTCCCTTCCAACTTAATGTTTAACCTACCGGGAAAGTGAAAGTGAAGTCGCTCAGTCGTGTCCAACTCTTTGCAACCCTATGGGCTGTAGCCCACCATTTTCCTCCATCATGGGATTTTCCAGGCAAGAATACTGGAGTGGGTTGCCATGTCCTTCTCCAGAGGATCTTCCCAACCCAGGGATCAAACCCAGGTCTTCCACATTTCAGGCAGATTCTTTACTGTCTGAGCCACCAGGGAATCCCTAACCTATCTGGAGATCACGCTTTATGGGGGCTTAGAGTTGGGATCCAATTTTTCTCCACTTGAGACCACATCCCTTCGCCACCCAAAAAAAAAAAAAAAAACTCTGACTAAAAAATTTCTACTGATTTAAGGTAATTTCTTTAAAGTTTATTAAATTCCCATGGATGTATGAGTCTCATTCTGAGTGCATTGTTTTCTTCCACTTATCTGTTTAGCTGATCTTACAGCACTAGCACACCACTATTATTACTCTGGCCTTGTAGCTGGTCTTAATATTACGGCTTCATTTTAAATAACACAGACAGCCATGAACTTTTATTTCCCTCTACAAATTTTACACCAAGTTTAATAGTTTATCTAAAATATCTAACTGGAATTGTGATTGAAATAGCATTGTATTTATGTACTGAATTAAAGAAAATCTGTATCTTAATAACTATGACTTCATCGCATCCAAGAGCATGAAATGACACTCCCTTTATGTCCTTCACCCAAATTTCAAAGTGTGTCAGGAAAATTACTTGAAACTTGGAAATAAGACCACAAAAAGGTGAGTGTTGCATCCTTTCAGTGTCACATGGGGGCAAAGACCACAAAAGGATTTCTGTGAAATGTATTTATCTCATTGTTTACTATTAATAAAAGCTCTCCAACTTAGTGAGGTTACAAGTTATTTTCTAGAGTTTTGTCCAGTATATGCAAATAATTTTGTGTCTAATGAAAGAATTAACTCCAAAGATTTATGGTCTGTGTTTGGGATATCAGTTTTATAACTAATTCGGCAATCTTAATATTTCTCTGTTAAACTGCCTTTAAATCCTTGGCATCTTAATTGCTCTTTGAACTGACCATACACCTCGTTGATTCTCTTACTAATTAATGAGTTCCAAATCCTTGACGTTGATTTTATATTTGCATGAAACTTTTTGAAAAGCACACTTTGGTGAGTTTCTTAATAAAGGTCTTACATATTCTAGATTACTTTAACTCTTAGATTCTTTATAGTTTTATTGAAATTATGAATATAATATAGTATTTCTGGAGTTTTCTGATTATTGCTGGTATAGAGAGATATTTTTGATTTTGCATGTTGATGTATCCAACAACTGTACTAAAATTTTATTGCTTCTAATAGTTTGTCTCCATTAGTTCTTTTAGGCACAAAATTATAATATCAACAATTAATGAAGAGCTAGATACTATACACTAATAAATGTTTAGAGATACATAAAATGGATAAATTCCTAGAAAATTATCAAATGCCAAAATAAGCCCTAATGTTACAATTATTTCCCTTGAGGTCCTAGTTGTAGCTTCTGACTCTCAGTAAAAATTCATACTTATGTTGTACTTTCACATAAATGACCTCATTTCATATTCACTAAAATTCTGAGTTAAGTACTATGCCCATTATATATTGAAGAAAATAAATATGTAAAGGGTAAGTGCATTGTACAAAATCACACTAGTTGCAGGGGCTCTTTGTCAAACATCCAGCTGTTATGCCTTGAAATCTGGCATAATTTTCTGAAGCAGAAATTTTTGTGTATCTTTCGGCCCCTATCCTCTAGACTGTTTTACTACCTATAACTTCAGAAAAAAAACAAAACTGATCATATCAAAGAAAAGTTCATCAGCTAATAAGGTATCTATTCATATGAGGTTTTATTTTTGCCACCCTTAGACCTAGAAAGGAAGACTAATTTGTTGTCAAGGAAAAGAGAGAAATATAAAATGACAATATTTCATCAGGGTTATTGCTTTCTCTATGGACTCTGGACGACAGGCAAGTTCCTGTTACTAATGAAGCAACTTTTAAGTTGTGCTTATGGCAGGGCTGCCAGATTTGGCAAGTAAATACACAGGATGTCCAGCTAAATTTAAATTTCAGGTAAACAATAGATATTATTTTAGTATAAACACATCTCATGCAATATTTGGGATATATCCAGTATGTATACATGTGTATAAAATAAGGTGAGAGAGGAGAGCGAAAAATCAGGCTTAAAACCCAACATTGAAAAAACTAAGATCATGGCATCTGGTCCCATCATTTCATGGCAAATAGATGGGGAAACAATGGAAACAGTGACAGACTTTTCTTGGGCTCAAAAATCACTGTAGATGGTGACATATTGAAGGCTGAAGAAGGGGATGACAGAGGATGTGGATTGATGCCATCACCAACTTGATGGCCATGAGTTTGAGCAAGCTCCATTTCAGTTCAGTTCAGTCGCTCAATCATGTCCAACTCTGCGACCCAATGGACTACAGTATGCCAAGCTTCCCTGTCCGTCACCAGCTCCCAGAGCTTGCTCAAACTCATGGCCATCGAGTCGGTGATCCCAAGTAACCACCTCATCCTCTGTTGTCCCCTTCTACTCCTGCCTTCAATCTTTCCCAGCATCAGGGTCTTTTCCAATGAGACAGCCCTTCGCATCAGTGGCCAAAGCATTGGAGTTTCAGCTTCAGCATCAATCCTTCCAATGAATATTCAGGACTGATTTCCTTTAGGACAGACTGGTTTGATCTCCTTACAGTCCAAGGCACTCTCAAGAGTCTTCTCCAACACCACAGTTCAAAAGCATCAATTCTTTGGCCCTCAGCTTTCTTTATAGACCAACTTTCACATCAAGACATGACTACTAGAAAAACCATAGCTTTGACTGGATGGACCTTTGTCAGTAAAGTAATGTCTCTGCTTTTCAATATGCTGTCTAGGTTGTTCATAGCTTTTCTTCCAAGGAACAAGCATCTTTTAATTTTATGGCTGCAGTCACCATCTACAGTGATTTTGGAGGCCCCCAAAATAGTCTCTCCGTATTTCCATTGTTTCCCCATCTATTTGCCATGAAGTGATGGGACCGGATGCCATGATCTTAGATCTCTGAATGTTGAGTTTTAAGTCAACTTTTTCACTCTCTTCTTGCACTTTCATCAAGAGGTTCTTTAGTTCTTCCTCAGTTTCTTCCATAAGGGTGGTGTCATCTGCATATCTGAGGTTATTGACATTTCTCCCGGCAATCTTGATTCCAGCTTGTGATTCATCCAGACTGACATTTCACATGATGTACTCTGCATATAAGTTAAATAAGCAGGATGACAATATACAACCTTGACATACTCCTTTCCCGATTTGGAATCAGTCTGTTGTTTCATGTCCAGTTCTAACTGTTGCTTCTTGACCTACATAGATTTCTCAGGAGGCAGGTAAGGTGGTCTGGTATTCCTATCTCTTGAAGAATTTTCCACAGTTGCGATCCACACAGTCAAAGTCTTTGGCATAGTTAATAAAGCAGAAGTAGATTTTTTCTGGAACTCTCTTGCTTTTTCTATGATCCAACAGATGTTGGCAATTTGATCTCTGGCTCCTCTGCCTTTTCTAAATCCAACTTGAACATCTGGAAGTTCACAGTTCACATACTGTTGAAGCCTGCCTTGCAGAATTTTGAGCATTACTTTGCTAGAGTGTGAGATGAGTGCAATTGTGGGGTAGTTTAAACAGTCTTTTGCATTGCCTTTCTTTGGGATTAGAAGGAAAACAGACATTTTCCAGTCCTGTGGCCACTGCTGAGTTTTCCAAATTTGCTGGCATATTTGCAGCACTTTCACAGCATCATCTTTTAGGATTTGAAATAGCTCAACTGGAATTCCATCACCTCCACTACCTTTGTTCGTAGTGATGCTTGCTAAGGCCCACTTGACTTCACATTCCAGGATGTCTGGCTCTAGGTGGGTGAGCACACCATCATGGTCATCTGGGTTATAAAGATCATTTTTGTATACTTATTCTGTCATTTTTGTCACCTGTTAATATCTTCTGCTTCTGTTAGGTCCAGATCATTTCTGTCCTTTATCGAGCCCATCTTTGCATAAAATGTTCCCTTGGTATCTCTAATTTTCTTGAAGAGATCTCTAGTCTTTCCCATTCTGTTGTTTTCCTCTATTTCTTTGCTTTGATCACTGAGGAAGGCTTTCTTATCTCTTGTTGCTATTCTTTGGAACTTTGCATTCAGATGCTTATATCTTTCCTTTTATCCTTTGCTTTTCACTTCTCTTCTTTTCACAGCTATTTGTAAGGCCTCCCCAGACAGCCGTTTTGCTTTTTTGCATTTCTTTTCCATGGGGATAGTCTTGACCCCTGTCTCCTGTACAATGTCACAAACCTCCATCCATAGTTCATCAAGCACTCTATCTATCAGATCTAGGCCCTTAAATCTATTTCTCACTTCCACTGTATAATCATAAGGGATTTGATTTAGGTCATACCTGAATGGTATAGTTGTTTCCCCCACTTTCTTCAATTTCAGTCTGAATTTGGCAATAAGGAGTTCATGATCTGAGCCACAGTCAGTTCCTGGTCTTGTTTTTGCTGACAGCAAAACAATCTTTGGCAGCAAAGAATATAATCAATCTGATTTTAGTATTGACCATCTGGTGATGTCCATGTGTAGAGTTATCTCTTGTGATATTGGAAGAGGGTATTTCCTATGATCAGTGCATACTCTTGGCAAAACTCTGTTAGCCTTTGCCCTGCTTCATTTTGTACTCCAAGGCCAAATTTGCCTGTTACTCTGGATATCTCTTAACTTCCTACTTTGCATTCCAGCCCCCTATAATGAAAAGGACATCTTTTTTGGATGTTAGTTCTAGAAGGTCTTGTAGGTCTTCATAAAACCATTGAACTTAAGCTTCTTCACCTATTACTGGTTGGGGCATAGACTTGGATTACTATGATACTGAATGGTTTGCCTTGGAAACAAACAGCTTACTCTGTCGCTTTTGAGATTGAACCCAGGAACTGCACTTTGGACTCTTTTGTTGACTATGAGGGCTACTCCATTTCTTCTAAGGGATTCTTGCCCACAGTAATAGATATAATGGTCATCTGAGTAACATTCACCCATTCCAGTCCATTTTAGTTCACTGATTCCTAAAATGTTGATGTTCACTCTTGCCATCTACTGTTTGACCACTTTCAATTTGCCTTGATTCATGGACCTAACATTCCAGATTCCTATGCAGTACTGTTCTTTACAGCATCAGACTTTACTTCCATTACCAGTCACCTCAACAACTGAGCATTGTTTTTGCTTTGGCTCTGTCTCTTTATTCCTTCTGGAGTTATTTCTCCACTGTTCTCCAGTAGCATGTTGGGCACCTACTGACCTGGGGAGTTCATCTTTCAGTATCATATCTTTTTGCTTTTTTATTCTTTTCATGGCGTTCTCAAGGCAAGAATACTGAAGTGGTTTGCCATTTCCTTCAGCAGTGGACCACATTTTGACAGAACTCTCCACCATGACCCATCCATCTTGGGTGGCCCTACATGGCATGGCTCATAGATTCAATGACAGAAAATGTGGAATGATGGCATCACCAACTCGATGGACATGAGTTTGAGCAATCTCCAGGAGGTGGTAAAGGACAGGGAGGCCTGGCATGCTGCAGTCTATGTGGTCACAAAGAGTAGGATACAACTGAGCAACTGAACAACAGTATGTGTGCATACTATGCATCCAGTGTATATTATATACATACATATATACTGTATACATTATAAGCCTTCATCACAAACCTGAAAGATTATTGCCTTTCAATATAAATAAGGACGCTGCGATTCAAAGATACTAAGTAAATCATTCAAGGCCACTAGATGGTAACTGGGAAAGCTGATCAAGAGCATCTAATGCTCATGGTCTTATACTGCCTACCTCATTCCTCAGATAACCCTTTGCAGCAGGCATCATGCTTTAGTTAACCCCAATCCTATTCCTAGCCCTCTCCTGCCTTGATCCACTCTATGGCAGGGGATGGGAAAACTAAATTCTCCCTTTCTAGCTTCCATCACAGCCAGAGCAGGCCATGTGAGACAGTTCTGGCCAAAGGAGTAGAAGCAGAAGTTCACTGCGCCTTCCAGAAAACCTTGGTTTTCATGATCAAAGGAACAAACATGAGTCACTGACCTGCCCCTCTTCCTCTTGCCATGATCACAGACTTGTTGATGTGAGATGTAGCCCTCATCTTGTGATGACTATTAAGGAAAGGCCAGGTGGTCTATAGAGTTGCCACCCAACCCTGATATTATCGAACCCTGAACTAGGAAGAGCAGCACCTATCTCCAGACTTTCTATTGTATGCGTTCTCAGTCACTCAGTCATATCCAACTCTGTGCAATCCCATGAAATATAATCAGGCTCCTCTGTTGGTAGAATTTTCCAGGCAAGAATACTGAAGTGAAGTCGCTCACTCATCTCCGACTCTTTGCAACCCCATGGACTGTATAGTCCCCAAGCTAGAATACTGGAGTGAGTAGCCTTTCCCTTCTCCAGGGGATCTTCCCAACCCAGGGGTCAAACCCAGGTCTCCCACATTGCAGGTGGTTTCTTTACCATCTGAGGCACAAGGGAAGCCTAAGAATACTGGAGTGGGTAGCCCATCCCTTCTCCAGAGGATCTTCCTGACCTAGGAGTTGAATCAGGGTCTCCTGCATTGCAGGCGGGTTCTTTATCAACTGAGGTATCAGTGAAAGTAAAGTCACCCAGTCATATTGACTCTTTGCAACCCCATGGACTGTAACCTACCAGGCTCCTCCGTCCATGGGATTTTCCAGGCAAGAGTACTGGAGTGGGTTGTCATTTCCTTCTGCATGGGAGCTTCCCGACCCAGGGATAGAACCTAGGTCTCCCACATTGCAGGCAGACGCTTTACCATCTGAGGCACCAGGGAAGCCAAAGAGTAAACCTGTTTCCGCCCTGTTTTGAACCAGGGACCTTTCAGATGTTAGGTGAATATGATAAGCACTACAGTACAGAAAGAATACTGAAGTGGGTTGCCACTTCCTCCTCCAGATCATCTTTTTGACCCAGGAATCAAACCTGAGTCTCCAGTTTTGACAGGCAGATTCTTTACCACAGAGCCATTGGGAAGCCAGATTTCCTTAGAGAAAGATACAACTATTTGTTTAGCTGCAGAATGTAAGGATGTGACTTTCCTTCCATATTAATTATTTGGGTGTTCTCAATAGATTTGAATTAGCCAACATGTATTGGATACCTAATACTTACAAACTCATTGACACATGTCATCATAAATTAACCCTTACAATATCCTTGTTTGGTGGGGCTTATTGCACCCATTTCACAAAACTATAATTCCAAGAAGCCTGGCAGCCTGTTTAAAGGCTACCCATAGCTTGTGGCAACATCAGGATTCTAAATCTGAATCTGGCTGTAGGCTTTTCTCTCTCAGATATGTGGAAATACTCAAATGATACTGAAATAACAGTTTGGTTTCATTTTGAAAGTATGCATTCAGCAGGAATTTTCCAATTTTCAGAGAAAATAAAATCATTTTATAAAGAAGTTTCACTTTTACTAAAACTCATATTCCTGAAATTCACTGACTATTTTAAACTGGCCTATGGTTTTATGTAGAGCAAGCTCTGTTCTCTACTATGGACAAAAGATGTGTGATAAAATAAAGATTAAAATCCAAGTAACATTTAAAAAAAGTACCCAAAAATGGTATGTTACAAATGTAAAAAAAAAAAAAGATGTAATAGTTATGTCTCTCATTGGCTGAGAATGGAATATATAATGCTGGAGAATTCTCTTACAATTTCATTTTAGTGTGAGTTCATAATATGGCACTGGCGGGCAATCTCTCTTCATACAGAGTCTTTGAGCAGAGGAAAAGAAAAATAAGTTGTCATCTTTAAAAAAATTAAAAGGTACTATAGAAAGGAGGAAAGATCCAGTACTGGGCAGCACAATAACAAGTTATAGGAAGGCATTACAAAGTCAAAGAGAGCTATATAACTGTTCATTTGCCCACCATCTTAATAGGATAAATTCCTCCAGGCTCTTAAAAGATAATGAGCATGCCAATTATTTTCTCAGGGCACAGGAGCACGACGAGGAATTCCTGCTGTTTTTCAGACATAATAACACAAGACAGACAATTCAGAAATGTCATCCTTAAGCAGTTATCCTTATTTGAGCAGAAGGAGGGAAATGTCATCCTTAAGCAGTTATCCTTATTTGAGCAGAAGGAGGTTAATCACAGGTAAGTCTTGCCAGTGGCTCTCCAATCACAGAGGTCAGGGTTCCTTTGCAGTTCAAGCATGATGCTCTCAAATCCAATCTGGTATTAAGGATATCCCACAATAAGGAGATTTGCAGCAACTGTAAATCTTTTGATCTCTGAGTCAGTTGTCTATTTGTCCTTGTTGGCAGAGAGCACATGGTTACTAGGCTTTCAGGGGGATATAACTGAAATAGATGCCAGGGGTAGAAGACGATAGCACTGATTCATGAGCATGGGATTCTGTGCAGTAAGTCTTTTGACATGATAATAATTGCTATTTATTTTGTACATTATGAGTAATTTCCAAGTACAAATACTACACTCTGTTCAAATCATTGAGCTTTCAGAAGAAGTTACACAGTGGTGTTTCTTGGTGGTATCAGCACCCCCTTTGAAGTTCTTCTGTTCTATCACTGTTCACTTGGGCTTTTAATCATAAAATTTTTATTTAAACAATTTAAAACAACAAAAATGTTTAAAGAAGAGAAAAACAAATACCATTCATCTAAATTTGTCAAAATATTAACATGTTGTCACCTTTGGTTTTCTCTTCTGGGGATTTTCTTTTTTTAATTTTTAAAAGTATAGTTGATTTACAATGTTGTGTGAACATTCTTTACTTCTTTCCTGCCTCTGGGCTAATCTTTTTTTTTTTAACATAAGAATGCTTATACTTTTTTGCTCTACCATTTGAAAATAAGTTCCAGATACCATGACATTTCAGCCTTAAATATCATACATCGACTAAGAGTGTTTTCCTATATAACCAGAGTATCACTTTCATATATCCACATGCAAATTTGCACAAGTGACCAAAATTGTCTTTTTAAATTGCTTAACCTTTCAATCTAGGATCAAATAAAGGTTCACACATTGTGTTTGGTTATATCTCTTTAGTATCTTTAATCTTTTCCTGAATAGCATTCTTTTTCTGTTTTCACAACATTGAAAAATTCAGGACAGCTGTTCTGTATAATGCTTCATGTTCTGTATTCAATTGTTCTTTACCATGAGAATCAGGTTAAATATTTTGATGTATGTACTACATAGCACATAGGTGATGCTGTATAATATAGCTCCTGTTGTGTCACCTACCTATTCTACAGGTTGATTTTCCTTGGCAATGAAAACACATAAAATCTATAGGATAACATGCTGATTCCATGTGAAATTCTTGCCACCCCAACACATTTTACTCAAAAGTTTTAGAATTCTATGATGATCTCTGTTTCAATCTCATTCAGCTGCAAAATGATGATTTTTTAAAAAATTCTCTCCTTTTTCCTATATTTGCTAGTGAATAATCAGTTGGAAAGAAGAGCTCTTCCAGTTACTTCTCTCCCTCTCTGTCCCCTCTTCTGTTGTTATAAATTTATGTGCAGTGTAATGTAATCTATTACGATCATTATTCTTTCCAGTGCTCAAGTTGTCCCATTTTGACAAGTGAAAGCTCCTCACCCCAGCTCCTATGTTCTTTAGAAGTGACCCCATTAGCCTTTGAACAGGTCTTTGCTTCAGGGCATGACAAAACATCGCAGACTTACTTTGTACTGACCTTGCCCCCAGACCTGGAGTTAGTTCTCCAAGGAACCCTGGCTCCTTTCAGTACAAGCCAATATATGTGTGTTGTAACTACTCTGAAGAAACAGAACTGATTCCCCACCCCAAATTTGGTTGGAATGTCAAGTGTCAAGACTGACGACACACAGGAAGAGGGAGGAAAGGTTTATTACTTACTTAATGAGACTTTCTGGGTAGAGCAGGGTAGGCTTCATAAGCTGCTCTGAAAAACAGTTTGTGAGAGCTGGAAGGAGACTGGTGGAAGGCTTTACGGTGGTTAGAGGGTGAGGCTGGTACAATGGCCTCTGTATACAGGCGGAGGTTTCTGTGGTTTGAACTTCCTACCAGTACCAAAGATGAAAGCACTCAGACTTTCTTGTCAGCTTTCCCAGAAATGGGGTGAAAGAGGAGCAGTGAGGGATGAGGCTTAAGAAGTTAGCAAACATAAAAAAATGGAGTCAGACAAAATTAAAAATAAATTAAAATCAATAATTAATTTTTTAAATAAAAAAATTCAATAAAATATTGAAAATTTAAATTTTAAATTTTAAATTTAAAAAATAAAAATAATTTTTTTTAATGGAGTAACACTGTTACACTGGGCTACACTTACATTTTCTTATATACATAAGTATACGAAATAGAAATATGTTACACAGATATCATGTATTCCCAGATCTTCACAGGGTAGCTGTGAAGAACATGGAATAAGAACACAAGGCATTTCAAGCTCTTTGAGGGGGAAACAACCTCTATAAATACAGAGCAGCAGCAAAATCTTTATTCCTTCCCAGGTTACCTGACATTTTCAAATTGTTTCTAAAACAGTTATGGACAGAGCTATCAATTTTCTGTTTAGAAAATCAACTTTCAAAAGGCTATGTGCTTTCATGATGTCAGAGGGCTCCTCAGAGGGTCAAAAGCATTTAAATTTCTCTCTCAGTCAGGACATTAAGATGATTCTAAGAGGCTTTATATTTCATATAAACGTTAGATTAGAGAAGCTCAACATTAAATTAAATTAACAGAAATAAACATCACATTTAAACACTCAAAAAATAAAGCTACAGGTCTTTGTCAAAACAAAAATGATAATAACAATAATACTAGCAGCTACCATGTACTGAATGCCTTTATGTTCCAAACACATTACAGTCATCCTTGTAACAACTCACTGGATTAAATATTAATATTATTTCAAGGTTGCAATGAGGAAATTGAAGCTCAAAGAGGTGAAATAATGTGACCAGCATCCCACAGCAGGTAAATGAAGGAGTGAGGATTCAAGCATAAAGCAGAAAACAACACTGAAAATTCATTTCGCAATTGTATTTTAGTTCTGAAAGTAGAGCACAGGTTGATTTCCACTAAAGATAGAAAGTGCCAAACTAGCTCAGATTTTAACTTAGTCAGCATAAACTCTTATTCTCTTCTCTTTCATTTCTACCTTAGAATATTAGGGGTCTAGCACCCAAGAGAACCAGTCACCAAATGACCAGGGATGGGGCAGATAAATTATTTGGACTTTTCCAAATCATAGGATCACACCAACAATCAATTTAGAATTCAGTGACATATGTTCTGTTGTGGTCTTGAGGGACCTGTTTTCAGCTGAAATCCATACTTCTCTCTATTATAACCACTCTGAACAAAGAAAATAGACCCCCTACCCAAATTTTGCTTGGAATGTCAAGACTCATGATATGCAGCAAGAAGGTATGAAAAGTTTATTACTTAGATGATGATAGTGAAATGAGAGAGGTACTGATTTCAAAAGTACCTATAGATGGATGGGTTTAAAAAAAAAATTGCTCAACCATTGTTTACCTTCAACTTTGGAGATCTCAATATCACATGTAGTAATAATGTAGGTAATATTCTACATGACTGATACTTTTCAGAGCACTTCTACACACATCTCATTGGATCACCTCAATAACTCAGTATGAATGACAAAGATGAAGCAAGTATCTTATGTAACCAGTGCTCATGCTCTGGTAGGGGGAGTGTGCCAAACACTTTCGTAACACCTTTGCCCACCACTTTGCTCAAGTGGCTGTGGCAACCAGCTGTGCCACACAAATAAAACCTTTGACAAAATGAAATACCTTGGCTGAGCCACCCATCACTTGCTTTCTGGCCCAGGCTTCTCTGTCCTCTGAGATTCTAGGCTTGTGATGGATCATGCATAAAACTCTATGCACAAGGAAATTAACATCCCTGGAGCACAGGAACTGTTAAATAAACACTCACCTTTCCCCATCCCTGTGGACAATTCTGAGGCACATTCTGTACCATTCCTGAGCCCCAACTGCACCAAGCCACCTTTTTAAAGCTGCATCCATGTATTGGCTTCCTCCCTTCTCTGTTCCATTCTTCCCAATCCATCATGCCTATTCTGCTTTATCAGATTTGGCTACAGTCATTAATTAATAAACAGTTAATATATACCTCAAGATAAATCACATTTGCTGGGAACCATTCATCAAGCCCTTGTCATGAGATCTGTTTTGGGGGGAGCCCAAGCAAAATCAGGGAGTTTAGGTAACTTATAAGAGTCAGTTAATGTTGGAGTTAGAAAATAGGTCTTCTGTCTCCTTATGGGATATGATTAAAAGCATGGATTCTAAAGCCAGGTTCACCTGGGCCTGAAGCTAACTGAGATTCCTTAAGAATATGCCCTGATTTTTCTGATGTTCAGCCACTTAATTGAAATGTTAATAAAAATGCTAACAACGGCCAATCGTTATTGAGTGCTTCCGTGTACACTCTTTTTAAAGTGCTTTGCATATATTAACCTTCTGATCCTTAACATATCCTTGTGAGATATATACTATTATTGTCACTATTTTGTACCCAGATGAAGAAACTGGGATACAAAAAGCTTACTCTGCCCAAAATCACAGAGCCA
Organism: Oryx dammah; assembly: GCF_014754425.2. NCBI lineage: Eukaryota > Metazoa > Chordata > Mammalia > Artiodactyla > Bovidae > Oryx > Oryx dammah. Next base: position 75,596,816 of record NW_024070189.1, on the reverse strand, counting down.
ATAAGTAGAACTTCAGGGACTCCAACTCCAAACAATCAAATTCTAGGGCTCACACATGTAAATATTATTAAACACTATTAGACTCCTCACCGGGCTGTAATAATAAAATTTAAAATAAAGCATTTAGTCCAATGCCAGGTACATAAACAGTGCTTATAAACATTAATATAAAAAGAAAAGAAAAATGCTGTTTTAAAAGTTTAAGTCCTGATGGGAAAAAAAAAATTGACAAATGCTTATTTTCTGTTCATTTATCTTTATTTCTCTAATTTCTCCTTTTCTCAGACTCTCTTCCATTAAAAATCACTGCCCTTCCATCACTGTGACTCCCTGATGTTTTATCTTTCTCTTATGCCTGGTCCCCAGTCACCTGCTCCAACATCCGTTTCTTCTTTTCAAAGCTCATTTTTCTCAATTTCAAGGCCCCTGACAGATCAGCATGAGAAACATTAGAGAGTTTATTTTCCCTTCAGAATATCACCAGAATAATGTGTTAGTGGTGCTTGAGACAAACACCCCAATATATAAGCACAGATAATCAGTAATTGTCAGACCCTTCCGTAAGTAAACAGAGGCCTCTCAGTGATCAAAGGGGGTCAAAAAAAGCATCACCCTGCACTGTGGGTGCTGCTTATAGGAGGAGGTACAAGCAGAAACAAACAAACAAAAAACTAAATAAACACTTGATTTGATTCACTACTAAGATCATCTGTCTTCCTAATAGTACAAATGCTAACTCACTTACCTTAACATTTCCTCACAAAGGATTCCAATGAGGATAATTTGCATATGCAAAAGAGCTCACTCAGGGAGCTTTAATTACAGTGCCTGACAACTTCTCTGATTACATTTTTCATAACTACTAAGAAGTGTTGAACTTCAGACTGGACTTCTTTCTCCTGGTGGAAGAATATTGTTTATGAAATTCTGAATAATTTGGTAATCACTAGTGAACATAAGCAGATGACACATAGATGATTCCACAACTGATGCACTTGGTCGTTCAGTCGTGTCCGACTCTTTGCAACCACATGGGCTGCACCACACCAGGCTTCCCTGTCCATCGTCAACTCCCAGAGCTTGCTCAAATTCATGTCCATCAAGTTGGTGATGCCATCCAACCGTCTCATCCTCTGCCATCCCCTTTTCTTCCTGCCTTCAATCTTTCCCAGCATCAGGGACTTTCCCAATGAGCCAGTTCTTTGCATCAAGGGGCCAATGTATTGGAGTTTCAGCTTCGGCATCAGTTCTTCTGATGAATATTCAGGACTGATTTCCTTTAGGATTGACTGGCTTGATCTCTTTGCAACCCAAGGGACTCTCAAGAGTCTTCTCCAACACCACAGTTCAAAAGCATCAATTCTTTGGCCCTCAGCTTTCTTTATGGTCCAACTCTCAAATCCATACATGAATTACTGGAAAAAAAACATAGCTTTGACTAGATGGACCTTTGTCAGCAAAGTAATGTCTGTTTTTTAATATGCTGTATAGGTCATTCATAGCTTTTCTTCCAAGGAGCAAGCATCTTTTAATTTCATGGCTGCAGTCACCATCCACAGTGATTGTGGAGCCCAAGAAAATAAAGTCTCTCACTGTTTCCATTGTTTTCCAATGTATTTGCCATGAAGTGATGGGACCAGATGCCATGATCTTAGTTTTTTGAATGTTGAGTATTAAGCCAGTTTTTTCACTCTCCTCTTTTACTTTCATCTACAAGCTTGACTATTCTTTGGAACAGAGTATGAATTAATTTATTTTAATTATGTTAGGTATTTCCCAATGAAGAAAGATTTTCAGGCACAATAAGTAAGCTTGCAATTTAGGATCTCCCATTGCTGTAATGAGTATTTTATAATAACTATAAATGGAATATAGTCTTTAAAGTCATAAATCACTATATTGTACACCTGAAACTTATATTGTACATCAAGTATATTTTAATATTTTTTTAAAAATCTTCCATCAAACAACCTCTTCAAGGCAGTTGGCATGTTGACATTTCCAAAGTTTGTACTAGTTCCTCTATTCCTATGGTAAGCAACTGTTTGCTCTGACTTCTGGACAATGGATAATCAATTTTTTTAAATTAATCTACATAACAAAAGACCTTAATGGATTCATATCTCACACTGAAATATTCCCCGAGGTGAAGAATTTACATATTGCTTACTCTTTGAGTCATTACTTGTTTCAAATGAATAATTAAAGGAAAAAAATAATTTTCAGGATCCACATGTCAACTGATATCTGTGTCTGTCTAATGTCAAGGAAGGGCTTCACTAGTAGCTCAGTGGTCAAGAATCTGCCTGCATTGTAAGAGATGCAAGTTTGATCACTGGGTCAGAAGATTCCCTGCAGGAGGAAATGACAACTCATTTCATTATTCTTGCCTAGAGAATCCCATGGACAGAGGAATCTGGTGGGCTACAGTCCACTGGATGGCAAGAGAGCTGAACATGACTGAGCAACTAAACAATCCAATCCAATATCAAGGATGTGAATTTCTTTGCATTTTAGGCGATAATAGTATCATGCCAAGTATCAATATGCCTCAGTGGTAATCATATAAATGTCTATAATTTCAACTGTATGTGCATGTATATGTTTTATTTAGTTAACTCAAATGTAGATCCCCATATTAAACATTCTGAAACACTGTGTCCTCCAGCTTTATCAGTTGAAGCTGCTCTATCGTTCAGTCGCTCAGTCATGTCCGACTCTGTGACCCCATGGACTGCAGCATGCCAGGCTTCCTTGTCGTTCACCGTACTGAACTTTAAAATACAATGAAATAAGATGTTTCTAAACGGGAATTTTTGGCACCACTTTTACAGAACACTCCTGGTATAGAAATAAAAAATATTAGCAATTTCTTTTTTTTTGCTTGTTCTAAGAGATTTCTCCCTTTGGGCTGGTTACATTTCTAAGTAGATTTCACGCTCCCTGCTCAAAAAAAGAAAAAAAGCACACACAGCTCTCCTAACAACCAAATAAAAATCTCTTCACTCATCCTCACAGAAGTCCAATATCTATCCCAGGACCTATTAAATTAACTATAAAATCTTGCTGGAGTTGAGTTCTCAATAAAAAAGCATGTCTGTGAGGACATTTTACTCATTCTACCTCACTATTCCACAGAATGTTCCAGAATGGACCTAAATGATTTAAACAGGTCAATTTCTGTGAGCCTTTGAATTAACCATAATGACTTCTCTCAGTGACAAAAGAGGGTCTTAAATGAAGAGAGATCTGAGTGTAAGAACTATACTTGGCATGAGCTCCAGTTTAGGGCTAGACCATCATTTAGCCATAGGAAGTTCAACTTACTGTAGTTCAAAAACAAGAAAGGGTTGCAGAACCCAATTGAAGATGGTAACAATCTAGAGTGGAGGCAATTGAGTAAAAGGGAGGCACTGACACCAAAGCTAAGCAGGGATCTAAGAGGAACCAGGTCATACAGTGCGGGTGTGGGGTCGGGGACAGGAAATCAGCCCAGGGCACAGCTGCTTCCCAGGTGGGACACACCGCCGTCAGTTCTTAAAGACCTACCATAACAATAGTGACCGGCAGAAAACAGTCGCGAGAGACGAAAGCTTTTTGTTTTGAAGCTGTGGTGGCTCTCCACAGCCTCGTACTACCCAGAACCACCCTGTGCTGCTTGAATGGCACTTCCATCAACTTGTTTCTCAATTCTAGAATGTTGCCATTTTAAAGGGACATTCGAAACAGATCTCACAATTGCCTCAGAGAATGGGGACCTACTGGGCACCAATCTGTTGTTTTCACACACATTCGCTTAGTTCTGGCTCCACCTCTCCGTAAATCACCTTCCCCACAACCATACCACCACTCTCACTCACAGCCCCAGGAACCAATACACAACACTACCCAAAGCTATCAAAAGTTTAATTTTAAGCTCAAATATGGTTTCAGGGGGTGTCAGAGTTGCTAATGCTGCAGGACCTAAGTTAATGCTACTCAAATTTTAATGTGCACACAAATCTCCTAAAAAATTTTACTGAGATTATATAGTTCTGGAGTGATGAGTGCTTGCCTTTGTAACAGCCACTTGGGTGAGGTCAAAAGTTGCTGTTATGGATCACATCATTGATGCCCTGAGTGACTCAGAACCCCTATAACTTTCCAATAATCGTGGTGCTCCTTCAGATTAGAATTCAGCTTAGAATCACATTCTCTATAGCAAGGGTTCTAAAACGAGACTCCATGCATCTTCAGCTCTGATACCAGACTTCATAAATTCTAATCCCAGCTCTTCGGCTTACTTCCTGTGTAACAGAGCTCCTAATGCTCTCTATGCTTCCATCTCCTATGGTACAGAATGAGTGTAACATAGAACCTGTCTCAGCAGGTCACTGTTGGTTTTAACTGAGATGACTCATGTAACACACATCCCACAGTGCTTAGCAAGGTAATCAAAGGACAAAGGCTGGTTGACCCTAGAGGATCCTGAAATGAACTTCAGGGTACTCTATGAAGGCTTCAAAGCTATTTCTAAAATATCCTATGTGCTGTGTTTATTTCCCCTAGAGAGAGTCTATATCTTTCATTAGATTCTCAATGGGATAAATAACACTCCCCCCCCCACAAAGTTTAAGAAGTGTTGATTAAGAGTGATTGTGGGGCCCAGAGCTACCATGGTATCCAGAATACGGATCTAAGGAAAATGCACTGTCATGAGTCAAAGCCCTCAGGTTTGGGGTAAAGGCACAGGAGGTCTGGGCAGTAAACTTAACTTTTTGCTATACTATATTACTTAGGGTCACTATTGTGTGCACACTCAGTCCCTAAGTCATGTCTCTTTGAGACCCCATGGACTGTTGCTCCCCAGGCTCCTCTGTCCATGAGATTTCCCAGGCAACAACATTAAAATGGGTTGCCATTTCCTCCTCCAGGAGATTTTCCCAACCCAGGGATCGAACCCATGTCTCCTATATTGGCAGGCGGGTTCTTTACCACTGAGCCACCAGGAAAGTCCAACGGTATCACTATTACCATAATCTTATTAACAGGTTTTTATCCATTGGGGTAAAGTTCTCCTGAGTATTCAGGTGTTCCGAGGACATAAAATGACATAATATGAAAACTTTTTTGAGACCACCAATGACCTCACGTAGGTGACACACTCAATTTTTAAACATCATCATCTTCATGCTTAGTATGCCCTACCTATGAGACCCCTATGGGGTCAGTTCCATCACAGCATGTTGCAGAGTTGGGCACAACAAAATGCTGATGAATGTCATCACCATACCAAACCTGTCCTGACTGCTCATTAGGAGTCAGCTGTGAGCAGCGCAGGCAGAAAAAACAGCTTCATTGTTCCTGAAGAACTTAAGCATCTACAAAGGCTAATGGCACATACCAAAGAAAACAGCAAAGGAAAGCTGGAGAAAATTCAAAAAACACACCCATGAACAAATTCATAAACAATAATCAAAGTTGAGAGAATAGTGTGGACCAAAGCTGAGGTGAAGGAAAACAATGCTTTAAACTTTGCTTTATTAATCATCTTGCTTACTGTTTAGTGAGCAAAAAGAAGCCCAGTTTCAGAAAAAAAAAAAAATTTAATGTATGCATTATAGATACAATGAGAAAGCACTGAATGAAGAGTCAAAATACTCCTTCTGTTGCTAACACTAATTTAAAGCAAACCATATGACTACACAGAACATTAAAACCTAACACACCAGAAGAATCTTGATTTTTAATATTGTGAAAAGGGCATATGAAGGCAAATACATATGCAAAATAGAAGCCCTTGAGGCATTGAAAGGAAATATATCGATTGAATGTTTTATAAGGTCTCAAGGTGAAAAAATGGTTTCACAAATACATGTCCTAAAATCCAAACCTGAGTTCGTTTTTAAATTATAGAAGTAAACACTGTGTCACAAAAGATCACCAAAAGGTGCACAAAACAGTCATTTTTGTCAGGATTTCCGCAGACCACAGCATCCCTCCAGAATATGCATGGATGGATACCATAAAAATAATTTCTATCTTCACTCTTTACAAGAGTGACTAAAATCATTCTAATAGCTATGGTACTTTACTAAATTAGATAATCTGCTAAATTTTGTCATAATTTTTAAGTCACTGTGCCTACCATATTTGAATGGTTAACACTAAGTCTCAAGCTTATATTCATTTTTATAAAAATTATCATGCTAAGTAAAACCATTTTGTAAGTTTCGGTATTGGCACTTTTTTCTTCTTAATCATAATCTCTCACCTGCCATCTAATTTTATATTTTATCTAGTTATAAAAACATCACAGGGTTTTAAAAATAAAGACTGTTGCAAATTGAGATGATTATGGGATATTTCAATTATACCAAATATAGGCTAAGATAAGCTTTTAATGACATTAAAATAAAGAAGAAACTGTTTGACAAAATTTTGCTTAAGTATTACATACATTTGGCTTCCTTCCATATAAATCTGTACTGAAAATATCTTGAGGCATTCTATAACTTATCCACAATACCCCTCCCTTGTTTTCTGAGAAAATCATCCTTGCCAACTTGGCCATAGAAGAATAGCCAGACCTTAAAGATGCTTTAGAAGTCAAATATATTTCTAATTCTTAAAATGTGTAGATTTATGTCAAATCCCACTTTCTCTTCCTTGTCTGAGGGGCTCTCTGTTCTTTTGTTACAGAGGGTCCTTGAGCTATCTAGGAAGAATAAATTTCAACTTACTCAAATTTTTCCAAATGAAATTACATAGACTGATATCAATGAAGATTTTCTGTCTGATATCAATGAGCACTCTTTACAACTAGAAAATTAGTACCACTGGACCATGAGCTGGAATAGAAGGAATCTCAATTTCCATTTGTTGTTCAAAGAAGACAATCAAAGAGGCTGAGTTCACTTTCGAAGCATCATCTAAATTAGGAAGACATTCTTTGCTGTAGGCCTACGGAAGGATTGAAATGGGAAAACATATTTGAAAATCATATATCTAATATGGAACAAATATCTACAATATCTGAGGAACTGCCGCAACTCAACAAGGAAACACAACTGATTTTTTAAGCAGGCAAAGGACTTGAATAGACATATCTCTAACAAAGATATAAAAATGGCCAACAAGTATATGAAAAGATGCTCACTGCCACTAACCTTAATAAAAATGCAGATCAATACCACAGTGAGATATTATCTCACACCTAATTAGGATGGCCACTACCAAAAGAACAGAAAATAACAAATGCAGGAGTGGACCCAGAGTTTAGAACCCCAAGCACTTTTAGTGGTAATGAGAAATGGTGCAGCCATTATAGAAAATAGTATAGGACCTCCTCAAAAAATTAAAAATAAAATTACCATATGATCTAATAATCCCACTTCTGGGTATATATGCAAAATAATTCAAAACAAGATCTCAAAAATAAATCTGCACACTCTTGTTCATAGCAGAATCATTCACAATAGTCAGGAGGCAGAAGCAAAGCAAACATTCCTTCACAGATGAACAGACAAACAATGAAATATTATATAGCCCTAATAAAAGAAGGAAATCCTGTTAAATTAGCTACAACATAAATGAATCCTGAGGACATGATGTCAAGCAAAATAAGCCAGTCACAAAAGGACAAATACTATATGATTCCTTCGATATGAAGTATCTAGAGTAGTTAAAAACCATAGAAACTTAAAAGTAGAAAAGACCCAGAGAGATGATATGGGTAGGGAGGTGGGAGGGGTGTTCAGGATTGGGAACTCATGTACACCTGTGGCGGATTCATGTCAATGTATGGCAAAACCAATACAGTATTGTAAAGTAAAATTTTAAAAAAATAATTTTTTTTTAAAAAGCAGAGATATTACTTTGCCAACAACAACAAAAAAAAAGTGGTTGCCAAGAGCTGGAAGGAGGAAGGTAGGGGAATAAGTATTTAATAGGTATCGAGTTTCAGTTCTGCAAGATGAAAAAATTCTAGAGATCTATTGCACAGCAATATGAATATACTTAATACCATTGAAATGTATGCTTTAAAGGACTAGGATGGTAAATTCAATGTTGTGTTTTCAATACAATTTTTAAAATACACACTGATGTCTGAGTACTAACCATGAAGAACATAATTTGTCTGAGATGCAGACTGGACACTGGGATTTTTTAAAGGCCCCTGTGATTCATCAGTGCCATACAGGACCATGGGCTAGTGTTGTCAGATGTTGATTTCCCCAAGAGAAGGTAGAATCAAGAGTTTAATATAAACATTGGTATTTTTTAAAGTTATCAACTGGTTTTTAAGATTCTATGACATCTACAATGGTCCACTGGTTAAGAATCTGTCTGCCAACGCAGGGAACGCGGGTTCGACCCCTGATGTGGGGTGATTCCACATGCCACAGGGCAACTAAGCCTACATGCTAAAGCGACTAAGCCTGCCCACTCTAGGGGCCATGCTCCACAAGGAGAGACACCACTGCAATAAGCCCACGATTGCAACTAAAGAGTACCCCGCTCACTGCAACTAGAGAAAGTCCACACACAGCAGTGAAGACCCAATGCAGCCAAAAAATAAAAATAATAAAAGTAAATAAATAAACTTCTGTGCAAACCAAACACACCATTTGCAGCTTCCTGAGCTACTGATTTCCAAGTTCTCCTCTAATTTAAAAGGTCTATGGATCTAAATTAAGTTTCCTGTCTCAGTAGGTAGCCTCCTTAGCAGGGACTCTCCTCTGGCTTTTAAATCTTCCAACACGAAGTACTCATCAATAAAAAGTCAGTAAGGACAATGAGGTGTCCCAAGAGGTTACAAGTCCTCAGCATGTGTAGATTATCCTTTCAGTCAATAAGACAGATTGGAGGTTTTTTAACAACTTTTTCTGGCAGAGAAATCTGTTTTGGAGGGCAGGGAGGGTGTCTGCTTATTTGATTTCCAACTTAACAGAACCTTGTAGTTTAAGCTGAACAGCACATAGATTCCTAAGTACATTTACCATACCAAAGCTGAATTGCTTTGATGTAAGTAAGACTGGAAAAGTGGGCAGTGAATGAGTGAAATTTATCTCCTGCCTTCTCGGCAGGCTTTTCTGTTCTGAGCAAACTTAACTCCTCAGAGCCTCCATCTAGGTTCAGAGGGAAAGGTTTAGCGGCTGGAGAAGGGAAAGCAGTGAGCCACATGTCTTCACGCAGTGCTTGAGTAACGGCTACTCTTATCCGCGGTGCTTCTACTGAAGCTTCTACTGAGCTTCTACTGAAGCTTCTGTTAGAAAAAGGGTTCAATTGCTTTAAAGAAAGAAGTTTAAAAAACCTTGACTTTGGGACTTGCTGGCAGCCCAGTGTTTAAAGCTTTGCCTTCAAATGCAGGGGGTGCAGGTTCAATTCCTGGTCAGGGACTTAAGATCCCACATGCCTCACAGTCAAAAAACCAAAACATAAAACAGAAACAACATTGTACTAAATTCAATAAAGAGTTTTTAAATGGTCTACATCAAAAAATATACTGTATTAAAAAAACCCTGACCTAGAGGAGGGTGTTTAGAATGATCATTAATATTTCAGATCACATCAGCAGAGAGAAAACTAACTGCAAAATAGAAAATATAAGCACCAATGAACAGTGAATAAATAGGTGAAAAAGGTGGAATTCTAAGGTTATCCAGCAAACCAAATGATATGTTATTGTTTATAACACAACTTCAACCTAGGGAAAGCACAAGTAGAAGTCAGCATGGGGATGTATGGCCCCTGAGCCCCATGGCCTGCTCCCTGAACCTCCATGTGGGCAACACTCCAGGCTGGACTTCAGTGTCTGTGGGGGTAAAAAGCACACTTAGCAGTGAGCATAACTAAACGTTTATAACAAGAAATTTGAGGAAAGAGTAAGAAAACCAAGATTATCCTGTTGAGATAAAAACACTAGAAAAGATTTAATATAAAAAAGGCTGCAGTTCATTTCAGTCGCTCAGTTGTGTCTGACTGCAATCACACGGATGCAGCATGCCAAGCCTCCCTGTCCATCACCAACTCCCAGAGTCTACTCAAACTCACGTCCATAGAGTCGGCGATGCCATCCACCCATCTCATCCTCTGTCGTCCCCTTCTACTCCCGCCTTCAATCTTTCCCAGCACCAGGGTCTTTTCTAATGTGACTCATCAGGTTCTTCGCATCAGGTGGCCAAAGTATTTATTGGAGTTTCAGTTTCAGCAAATATTCAGTCCTTCCAGTGAATATTTAGGACTGATTTCCTTTAGGATGGACTGGCTATATCTCCTTGCAGTCCAAGGGACTCTCAAGAGTCTTCTCCAGCACCATAGTTCAAAAGCATCAATTCTTCGGTGCTCAGCTTTCTTCATAGTGCAACTCTCACATCCATACATGACTACTGAAAAAACCACAGCCTTGACTAGATGGACCTTTGTTGGCAAAGTAATGTCTCTGCTTTTTAATATGCTGTGTAGGTTGGTCATAACTTTTCTTCCAAGGAGTAAGCATCTTTTAATTTCATGGCTGCAGTCACCATCTGCAGTGATTTTGGAACCCCCAAAAATAAAATCTATCACTATTTCCACTGTTTCCCTGTGTATTTGCCACGAAGTGATGGGAGCAGATGCTATGATCTTAGTTTTCTGAATGTTGAGTTTTAAGCCAACTTTTTCACTCTCCTCTTTCAGTTTATCAAGAGGCTCTTTAGTTCTTCTTCACTTTCTGCCATAAGGGTGGTGTCATCTGCATATCTGAGGTTATTGATATTTCCAGCTTGTGCTTCATCCAGCCCAGCATTGTGCTTCATCCAGCCCAGCATTTCTCATGATGTACTCTGCATATAAGTTAAATAAGCAGGGTGACAATATACAGCCTTGCCATACTCCTTTCCCTATTTGGAACCAGTTTGTTGTTCCAAGTTCAGTTCTAACTGTTGCTTCTTGACCTGCATACAGATTTCTCAGGAGGCAGGTCAGGTGGTCTGGTATTTCCATCTCTTTAAGAATTTTTCACAGTTTGTTGTGATCCACACAGAAAGGCTGCAGAAGAAGCAAAATAAATAGGTTAATTGACTATAACAAAATTTAATGTTCACACATTAAACTTTTGTGGTATTGACCAATACTCACAGAATGAAAGAAAATATTTGCAAATTATACATCTGATAAAGGGTTAATATCCAGAATATAAACAGAACCCCTACAACTTGACAACAATTTTTAAATAGGCAAAGGACTTGAATAGAAATATTTTCAAAGAAAATATACAAATATACAAAGAAATAAGCACATGAAGAGATACTTTACATCTCTAATATTATGGAAATACAAATCAAACCCACAATGAGATACCACTTCCCATCAGAATGGTTATTATAAAAAATAACAAACAAACAAACAGAAAATAACTATTGGTGAAGACATGGAGAAACTGAACTACTGGAGGGTATAAAATAGGCTCAGTCACTGTAGAAAATACTATGGCAGCTCCTGTAAAAATTAAAAATAGAATTACTATTTGATCCAACAACTCCACTTCTGAATATATACTGAAAAGAATTGAAAGCAAGCACTTGAAAAGATATTTGTCCACCCACTTTCATAGCAGTACCATTAACAACGTTCAAAAGGAAGAAGCAACCCAATTGTTCATCAACAGATAAATGGATGAAGAAAATGCGGTATACACCTACAATTAAACATTACGCAGCCTTAAAAAGGAAGGAAATTCTGACACATGCCACAACACAGATGGATCTTGAAGATACTACGTGTAATAAAATAAGCCAGTCATAAAAGGATAAATACTGTATAATCTCATTTATATAAGATACCTAGCAGAGTCAAATTCATAGAGACAGAGGGTAGAATGGTATTTGCCAGGGGTTAGGGGAAGGGAGGAAAGAGGAGTTATTATCTAATGAGTACAAGGTTTCCATTTTCTGAGATGAAAAATGTCCTGGATGGAGATTAGTGATGACTGCACAGCAATGTAGATGTGACTGAACTGTACACCTTTTTAGAAAATGGTTAAGATGGTAAATTATATGCTATGTATATTTTACCATAAAGAATTTAAATCTTTTTAGAACAAAGACTACAACAATTATGAAACCTAGTTCATATGCCAAGTGAGTCTCATGAGATGCCAGCCATATGGACTTCACGTATTTCTTCTTTACAATATCATCCCACTTCACTGATGGACATGAGAATCTGTGTCTGCCAGGGTGAACTCTGACTGCACCTGCAATGGCAGGACTTCTCATAGGGACTGTGAATTAGAGAAGAAAATCAATGGAAACAAGAAGGAAAGCTTAGAAGGACTGCTGGAACACAATGAGGTGAGCAAGCAGACTGAAAACATTTCAGGCCAAAAGGAGTTTAGAGAACCTGATGATTCTTGAACATTACTGGCAAAGCCATTGAAGTTGACTGGTTTTATGAAGATCTCTACACTTTCTAGAACTAGCATCAAAAAAAAAAAAAAAGATGCCCTTATTGTCATAGGGGACTGGAATAAAAAAGTAGGAAGTCAACAGATATACAGAATAACAGGCAACTTTGGCCTTTAAGTACAAAATGAAGCAAGTCAAAGGCTAACAGAGTTCTATCAAAAGAACACACTGATCATAGCAAACACCCTTTTCCAGTAAGACAAGAGATGACTCTACACAAGGACATCATCAGATTGATTATGTTCTTTAGAGCCGAAGATGGAGAATCTCTATCCAGACAGCAGAAACAAGACCCGGAGCTGATTGTGTGAGCCACACAATCAGACCATGAGCTCCTTACTGCAAAATTCATGTTTAAATTAAAAAAAAAAAAAAACAAGTAAAAGCACTAAGCCATTTAAGCATGATCTAAATCAAATCCCTTATGATTATACAGTGGAGGTGACAAATAGATTCAAGGGATTAGATCTGATAGGGTGCCTGAAGAACTATGGAAAGAGGTTCATAACATTGTACAGGAGGCAGTGATCAAGAGCATCCCAAAGAAGGCAAAGTGGTTGTCTAAGGAGGCCTTACAAAAGCTGAGGAAAGAAGAGAAGCAAAAGGCAAAGGAGAAAGGGAAAGATATACCCAACTAAATGCAGAATTCCAGAGAAGAGCAAGGAGAGATAAGAAGGACTTCTTAAATAAGCAATGCAAAGAAACAGAGGAAAACAACAGAATGGGAAAGACTAGAGATCTCTTCAGGAAAAGTGAAGATTCCAAGAGAACATTTCATGCAAGGATGGGCACAATAAAGGACAGAAAGGGAAAGGGCCTAAAAGAAGCAGAAGAGATTAAGAAGAGGTGGCAAGAACAAGCAGAGGAACTGTACAGAAAAGGTATAATGACCCAGATAACCACAATGATGTGGTCCATCACCTAGAGCCAGACATCCTGGAATGTGAAGTCAAGTGGGCCTTAGGGAGCATAACTACAAACAAAGCTAGTAGAGGTGATGGAATTCCAGCTGATCTATTTCATATCCTAAAAGATGATGCTGTTAAAGTGCTGCACTCACTATGTCAGCAAATTTAGAAAACAGTGGCCACAGGACTGGAAAACATCAGTTTCATTCCAATCTCAAAGAAGGGCAATGCCAAAGAATGTTCAAACAACCTTACAGTTGCACTCAATTCACATGCCAGTAAGATTATGCTCAAAATCCTTCAAGCTAGGCTTCAGCAGTACCTGAACCAAGAATGTCAGAAGTACAAGTTGCATTTCAAAGAAGCAGAGGAACCAGAGATCAAATTGCTAACACCTTTGCTAAAACCTCTGTGTGGATCACAGCAAACTGTGGGAAATTCTTAAAGAGATGGAGTACCAGACCAGCTTACCTGCCATCTGAGAAACCTGCATGCAGGATAAGAAGCAAAAAGTCAGACAGAACCAGACACCGAACAAATGACTCATTCCAAATTGGGAAAGGAGTACATCAAGGCTGTATACTTTCACCCTGCTTATTTAACTTATATGCAGAGTACATCATGTGGAATTCCAGGGTGGATGAAGCACAAGCTGGAATCAAGATTCCTGGGAGAAATATCAACAACCCCAATATGCAGATGATACCACTCTAATGGCAGAAAGTGAAAAGGAACTAAAGAGCCTCTTGATGAGGGTGAAAGAGGAGAGCAACAAAGCTGACTTGAAATTCAACATTCAGAAAAACTAAGATCATGGCATCCAGTCCCATCACTTCATAGCAAACAAAAGGGGGGGAAATGGAAACAATGACAGATTTTATTTTCTTGGGCTCCACAATCACTGTGGACAGTGACTGCAGCTATGAAATTAAAAGACACTTGCTCCTTGGAAAGAAAGCTATGACAAACCTAGACAGCATGTTAAAAAGCAACAACATCTCTTTGCCAACAAAGATCCACACAGTCAAAGCTATGGTTTTTCCAGTAGTCATGTATGGATGTGACAGTTGGACCATAAAGAAAGCTAAGCACTGAAGAATTGATGCTTTTGAACTGTGGTGTTGGAGAAGACTCTTGAGAGTCCCTGGACTGCAAGGAGAGCCAACCAGTCGATCCTAAAGGAAATCAACTCTGAAAATTCATTGGAAAGGCTGATGCTGAAGCTCTAATATTTTGGCCACCTGATTCAAAGAACAGACTCATTCGAAAAGACCCTGATGCTGAGAAAGACTGAGGGCAGGAGGAGAAGAGGGTGACAGAGGATTAGATGGTTGGATGGCATCATCAACTAAACAAACATAAATTTAAACAAACTCTGGGAGATAGTGGAGGACAGGGGAGCCTGGCGTGCTGCAGTCCATGGGGTTGCAAAGAGATGACAGGACTTGGTAACTAAACAGCAACAACTTATAACAGACATCAAGCTTCTTATCATGACAGAGATAAAGATCAACTGCTACAGTTTGTGAGAACGAAGTCTTTAGACTACTGCTGCTGCTGCTGCTAAGTCGCTTCAGTTGTGTCCGACTCTGTACGACCCCAGAGACAGCAGCCCACCAGGCTCCCCCACCCCTGGGAGTCTCTAGGCAAGAACACTGGAGTGGGTTGCCATTTCCTTCTCGAATGCATGAAAGTGAAAAGTGAAAGTGAAGTCGCTCAGTCATGTCCGACTCTTCACGATCCCATGGACTGCAGCCTACCAGGCTCCTCTGTCCATGATATTTTCCAGGCAAGAGTACTGGAGTGGATTGTCATTGCCCTAGCAAGACAAAAGCGTAGACATGAGGGGCTCTTTATCAGATAATGAATCATACAGACAGAAACTAAGGGATCTTCTAAAAACACATGGATGTTGAAAAAATCCTACAGTTTGAGATAGCAATGATTAAATACATTTTATAATACTAGAAACTCTGTCCCCACTGCCTCTGAAAAAATTCAAGATTCTGACTTCTTTTCAGCCTCTCTGCTTCAGATGGCTTTGGGAAATTCAGACTTGCTTGGCAGGACAGTTGCCACCATTAAACATGCTTACAGAAGTGTAAATATCAATGAATAATGTAAAACTAGCAGTGAATAAAGAACATACCAAATTTGATACTCACAGGAATTGAGAACTAATAGCAAATTAACAACAAGTAAGAGAAAATGCCAACAAAGCAATCTGGAAAAAGCCCCCCACAATTTAGTTATAAATGGGAAAAAAAAGAATTTTTCAAGAACACATTGTGTCAATGAAGCTTTTGGCAAGATTTAAGTATATATTTTCAATCCTTGAAACAACCAGCTTCAAGAGCAGACAGAAAGCTCTCAAGTCCATGGTGGTGCCAGAGAATCCAAGCTCCAACTGTGCCTGGGGTGAGCAGTGAAGGAAGAAGATAACAGCATGCCACCTTATGGGGTATGAAAGGAGCTGCCAATGAGCTGCAGCTGCAAGCAGCCCCCCAATCCACTGGTGGCACTCTGGTAGCCAGACACTGATCACAATGCCTGAGGCACACACTAAAAGCATGTTCTATGCCCAAAGACATGCCAGGCCTCAGAGGCAAAGGCCTGTCCAGGTGGGCAAAGTGTAACTGACCCACATGCTTTTCCTCTTTTTACTGAAACTCCACTTGGCTTCAAGTCACTGAATGTTCATATCATAAAAGCTATGTTCCATTTCATAGAAACAGCCATCTCAAGGATTGCGGTTTAGACAAACAATCTACTTCACAACAACCATCCATGAGACCCACATCACTATTGTTTCTCAGCATTCAACCTTCCTAGACAAAGGCTCCTAGACAAAGGCTACATTTTACTCAAAAGACATCTATCCATTCACAGGAGCAGGGCTTCATGGGGGAGCAATTACTCACACGGCCTCTGCCTCCCCAACACATTCCTTGTGAGTAGAGATCACCATGGCTTAATACACTTTCTGTGTAGAATATGGAGAGGAATAAAACTGTATTTTGTAATCAGATCTATATTTGCCCTTGTGACACAGCAACAGAGGAGTGTTGTTTTTTAATAAAATATAATCAACTCAATTTGATGAAACAGACACAAGATTATGGAAAGAACAACTATCCCAAACTCAGAGAAGGCGTAGACTTATTGTTCATTATTTCAGCAATTGTAAAGTGTTTTGAGATTCCAGTCTGTGAAATTTGTTTCTAACCCAAAGCAAAGGCTTGGTCTCCCTCCAAAATTTTTTGAAGAAAACATGGATTCAAAGCTAATGCAAATCAGTCACAAATGGTGATGTGGCTTTTATAGTGAGACACAGATCTAAACACTGGAGTGAACATAGCCTTATCACTTATTAGTTACAGGACCTGACATGAGTTTCTTTATCTTTCTGAGTCTCAATTTCCTGTCTGTAATATGGTGCCAGGAGAAATATCAATAACCTCAGATATGCAGATGACACCACCCTTATGGCAGAAAGTGAAGAGGAACTAAAGAGCCTCTTGATGAAAGTGAAAGAGGAGAGTGAAAAAGTTGGCTTAAAGCTCAACATTCAGAAAACGAAGATCATGGCATCTGGTCCCATCACTTCATGGGAAATAGATGGGGAAACAGTGGAAACAGTATCAGACTTTATTTTGGGGGGCTCCAAAATCACTGCAGATGGTGAATGCAGCCATGAAATTAAAAGATGCTTACTCCTTGGAAGGAAAGTTATGACCAAACTAGATAGCATATTCAAAAGCAGAGACATTACTTTGCCAACAAAGGTCCGTCTAGTCAAGGCTATGGTTTTTCCAGTAGTCATGTATAGATGTGAGAGTTGGATGGTGAAGAAAGCTGAGTGCTGAAGAATTGATGCTTTTGAAGTGTGGTGTTGGAGAAGACTCTTGAGAGTCCCTTGGACTGCAAGGAGATCCAACCAGTCCATCTTAAAAGAGATCAGTCCTGGGTGTTCTCTGGAAGGAATGATGCTAAAGCTGAAACTCCAGTACTTTGGCCACCTCATGAGAAGAGCTGACTCATTGGAAAAGACCCTGATGCTGGGAGGGATTGGGGGCAGGAGGAGAAGGGGACGACAGAGGATGAGATGGCTGGATGGCATCACCGACTTGATGGACGTGAGTCTGAGTGAACTCCGGGAGTTGGTGATGGACAGGGAGGCCTGGCGTGCTGCAATTCATGGGGTCGCAAAGAGTCGGACATGACTGAGCGACTGAACTGAACTGAAATGAACTGACGATGGTGCTGATAATGCTCACTTCTGTTACTTGTGAGGATATCACATGAAGTAATAAAGTCTAGATTCCCTGGCAGAGAGCCAGGCATATGGTAAATGTTGTAAAAATTGAAGGTAAAAGGTTAGGAAAGTTCTAGATTCTGTACGTTCTGAGGAGGAAGAAGAGGATGGGGAGAGAAAGAAAAGAAAGGGAGTATCATAGCACAACACACTGACATCCTTAATATATGTTCCTCTCTTAATATCCTTTCTAACAGAAAGACAAAACAGAATCAAATACCCATCGTATGCAGCCATCTCATAAAGTAGGTATAGGACTCCCACCGTATCATCAGGTGCCAAATGGTTCCACTGTATCTGACTTGAACTTGTACTCAGATCATTCAGACACAAGGATAAAATTATTTCTTAAACTAAAGAGAATTTAAAGATGACCCTTTACCCATAGTCTCCATACTAAGGGCTAAAGAACTTCCCTATCTGTCTCCCTTTTCCACTCACTCTGGACATCCTCTGCTCCACCTCTCCTTCATCTGTGTTTGGAGGAATTTAAAAAAAAAAAAAGGTGGAACAGTTGGGCCAGTCAGTGGTCATTTGCTGAATAGTTTCCTGTAGTCCCAGCTTGAGCTGAAAAGGAGACTCTACAGAGGTAGTTAACTCAGAGCCTCCATACAAGAAAGATCTGTCATCAAAACAACTTTGAACGATATGCCTACCTTCTCCACTGTGGCAAATGACAAAGACTGCCACCAGAGAGAGTGACGACAGTAGTCAACACATCCTTCTGAAGTGATGCAACGCACCTCCATCCCCACTGGCTCGGGTTGTTAAACAACATCTGGCCCAGAACCAGAGTCATTTACCCAACCCCTTCCTTGGAATAAAATGAACACTCGATTATTCACAATGCATTTTATCCTGTTCCACTGAGGGGTACTTTAGCTACCAGCTTATTTTATCTACTGACAGTACATATTCTCTCATTGCATCTACTCTACAAAGTCTGTAAGTATTATTATCAAAAAGAAAAATGCAAACAAAAAAAAAGCCTTTTCTAGAACAGTGTGGCAGAAACCTTCAAACCACCCAACTAACTTTAAAGTACTTTGTAACTGCCAGAATTATCCCAGTGGGTACAAGTATATATTATGGAAATAATGTGTGTTTTAATAAAACGTTTGTTTGTATGCATTGGCGAAAACATACCCTTATCTCCATATGTAATTATTAGTTAGCTATTAAAGTTCTTTAACAACTATTAATCAAACTATTTCTTAAGATAGGTTCTTCCGAAGATTCTTATCTGCTAAACATCACTGATATGAATCCCACCCCATACCAGAGAGTCTCAATAAAAGGAAATGAGAAGATCGCACATATACAAAGTCTGTGTTCACACCTGCCCTCCAAAACTAATACATCAATAAAGCTAGTAAACCACTTGAAAATAAAAATAAAAAGAGATCCTTCCATGTTCCATGCCCACCAGATCTCACATTGTCCTACTTCTATTCTCAGCTTTGTCTTCCATTTCCAGATCTTTCCCCATCTTTTGGGAATCTGAACTTATCTTCTGAATGAGTAAACTAAATGCCTTCAGTAAATACTCATCCCTGTATCTTTCTTATTGCACAAACCCTGTCATACAATTTCCAGGTGACCACCTTATCAGTCCTTCCCCAACTCGCCATGAGGAGAATGTCCAAATTTTCCCATGAGAATGAGATTAGATTCAAAGAGCCACCTTAACTTTCAGGCTAGTATAGATCGTTCTGGATTTCAGTCTTCAAGGATAAGGATCTCTTTAAATGATGGTCCTTTGAAATGTTATTGTTGGCAATGCACTTTAGCATCACTTTAGTGAAAAACATATGACACTGTGTTTCCTACAGACACTTTACAGTCTACAGGCTGAGTTGGTTAATACTTGATATTCAGCACAACGTGATAGCCCAAAAGCTAATAAGAAGATAATTATGAATGACTTCATAGCTTAAGACAGTGGCTTACAATTCCATCCTATTACTGGTTCTGTTCTCCAAACCTAAGGATTATTCCTGCACATAACTTTACACTTTGATTTTTTATCATTACCAAGTCATCAGACATGGACTAGGAGCAAAGTTAAAGTAATAAGAAGTTATATCCCAATATTATTTTTTGAGCAACAAACAATTTCCACTTGAATGAGATGAATTTAATTTTACACCAAAGTCAATGATGCAGCTCTAGAATGAAACTTCAGTGCTGTAATCTACTTACTGGAGGCTTAGTTCATTAGATTCCTAGACTTCAGCACAGAGGCCCTGAGCTCTATCCTTCAGCTCTGCCCCTGAGTTACCTTGAAATCATGCCTAAGTCACATTTTGATTTGTTACCTTTTATCCACTTGTAAAATGGCAATAATTCAAATTCTCCAAGTCACGGACATCATTTTAGGATTTATTTTTAAGATATGTTTCTAGAAGCCCTGAAATTCTACATAACTGTTTCAGGTGTTACATATAAATAATTTGGTCCAATTTTTTATTTTTAGTGTATATTTTAACACTGTGGGAATAGTCTAGAAGTCATTAACTAACTAACTAACTAACTATATTAAAGATTTTAATACATAGTAGTGTGAACTCTCTTGCAAGATATTATCTAGTTCACTCATTCTTATCTGCAAACCTCAGTAAAAAAATCTAAAACTGAATTTTTACATATGAATGACGTTACTTCAGTTCAGTTCAGTTGAGTCGCTCAGTCGTGTCCGACTCTTTGCGACCCCATGAACCGCAGCATGCCAGGCCTCCCTGTCCATCACCAACTCCCGGAGTCCATCCAAACCCATGTCCATTGAGTTGGTGATGCCATCCAGCCATCTCCTCTCTGTCATCCCCTTCTCTTCCTGCCCTCAATCTTTCCCAGCATCAGGGTCTTTTCAAATGAGTCAGCTCTTTGCATCAGGTGGCCAAAGTATTGGAGTTTCAGCTTCAACATCAGTCCTTCCTATGGACATCCAGGACTTATCTCATTTAGGATGGACTGGTTGGATCTACAATATGTCATTTATCAATAAGGGTCATTTTTTTAATTAACAGAATTCCTGGTTTACTATCATTTCTAAAGAAATGAAATCACATTCTCTCGTATGTCAAAGACTTTGTCAAGGCCTACAGGCTAAACCAGTCCATCCTGGGCATGCACAATACCTATTCTTACCATGGAACCTTTGGGCAATGAGGCAAGATGATGCTAGTAGTATAGTGAGAAACTATTAGAGCCAGGTTAAAATGGCTGGTTGGCTAATGGTAGATTTTGTAATCATCTTGAGAATCATGATGGATTTTTAGGGTAATAATAGCTTTCTGGATCATAAAGGGTTAGACCCAGATACACCATTCTGGGTTTCATGCAACTGGATGGGGTCTCAGAGAGTGGAGAATCCATGTGCCTTGAACATCTCACACTCTGACCTTTTGGTACAATTTGCTAAGTACATATCCTTTACACTTATCATAGTAAACTGTTCCGTCTTTAAGATTTATATGATAAGAGAACTCAGTTTTCTTATATCCATAACCAGTTCTACAGTAATATGCCCCTCACATTTATATATCATGTAAAACTCAAACTCATCTACCTGGAAGATAGTCTTATCACATCATAGTTGACTATTCAGTAACTAATTTCCAAAGATAATATCTTATTATTATTAAATTATAAATCTTTCAGTACTTATTAGAAGTTTTTTGTGCTTCTCTGACTTTGATGCTAATGATATGAAATATAGGCAATAGTTATTGTTGGTGATGCAATTTTTGAAGCAGAATTTCCTACTATAGCTCCTTTGGGTTTCTGGATAAATTGCAGAGTGTCCCGAGAGCACACAGCAGTCTGTTACCATTATCAACTACCTGCCTATAGAATCAGTATTTTCATAATGTAGTTTATATTTTGGAGTTCTACAGAAAATTATATTTGTAAAAGGAATTGGTTACTGGGGGAAAAATGTTTGGCAACTGCTATTTTGAAGATACAATGACTGTCATTATTTGCAAGTCATCCTGATAAGTAGAGCCAAAACATTCAATGTGCAATCCACACTGTATTTTGTCTAAGCTATGAGTAGGCATCATAAGGTAAGACAGGGAGACTGCTTACCTTGTGCCAACCAAAGGCAAAGATGGAACAGCTCTCCAAAATCAAGTACATGGTCAATTCGTGAAGCTAGAAAAGTAAGTTTCATGTAGTTGTTGTTCGGTCGCTAAATCGTGTCCAACTCTTTGTGACCCCATGGACTATAGCACACCAGGCTCCTCTGTCCATGGGAATTTCCAGGCAACAATACTGGAGTGGGTTTCCATTTTCTTCTGATCTTCCTGACCCAGGAATCGAACCTGCATCTCCTGCAGGTGGATTCTTAACCAACCACTAAGCCACCGGGGAAGCCCATTAAGAAACTGCAAATTAAAACAATAGTTAGATACCACTACACACTTCTCAGAATGGTCAAAATCTGAAACACTGGGGAAGACATGAAATTTGAGTTTCATCTAATGACCACTGGTTGTCATTCATTAAACAATTCTTACGTGTCAGGTACTGCACCAATGGTCCAGTGGACATGACCTCATTTAATGCCCTCAACAATCTTATCATCATCATCACCAGTTTAGAGATGAGGAAGTTGGCTGAGAGGGATTAAATAATTTACTGAAGTAAGAGATACCAACCCAGGTCTTTCAATTGCCAAAATATTTGCTCTTTCTGCCTCCTACTCTTTTCAAAGGTCTCTAAATGGACAGATATATTTTCTTTAGCTTGAGTATGTCATCAGCTCTGGAAATTCTCTCTCAAAAACGTCACAGTCCACCCTTTTCAGAGAAAGACCTGTGTCCTGATATCCTTGAAATTCCAGCCTGTGCACCAGAAATGGAGAGACTTCCTGTCTGGTGGCCCTGCCACTCCCGCCATGTGGACTTTGACAAGAAGCTCTCATTTAGTGCTCTGCACCTGGCCCTCGGTGGGTATCACTTTCAAAGAGCTGCAGGAACCATGACTTACGAAACCAGCTCTGCTTCTATCTCCTTTCCTGTCTGATTCCCATTCACTCCACATGGTCATGGATGGGGTAGTTTCTCTTTTGTAGCATCACTGCAGCCTGACTTTTCTTTCACCTCTCCATATTCCACATTCCACCTAATGGCAGTTAATTCTAAGACCACCAGTCAGAACTTTAAAACAGATTTTCAAAGAACATCTGACTGCTAGAACTGCAAATAGCTCAAGTATAACCATTTTC
Organism: Oryx dammah; assembly: GCF_014754425.2. Lineage (NCBI taxonomy): Eukaryota > Metazoa > Chordata > Mammalia > Artiodactyla > Bovidae > Oryx > Oryx dammah. Next base: position 75,573,935 of record NW_024070189.1, on the reverse strand, counting down.
TTCAATAAACCTAAATTCTATTTTAAATAGTATTTTGAGTAAAATAATAGTTTATACTCACTTGTGTTGGTCCCTTTTTACTTCTGAGTCTCCAAGTCATTCTTAAAACCTTCAAACTTTAAGTCTTCTCATGTTATCACAGCCCATTTTTAATTACTGGTATCAAAAGGAAGGGATTATCACAGGGGAAAAGGCTTCTATGCTATTTTACCAGCTTAATTTCTAGACAAAAGCTTTGAAATGGTCAACAGAAAGAAGAAATGTGAGTTCAAATAAGCCACAAATCAGGAAGACAGTCCAAGAATTAGCAATGAAGGTCAAATTCAAGCACAATAAACCCACAGAGAATACTGATGTGTTTTGTTGTAGTGACATTTCATACTTAATTGGTAGTTTGTTAAAGACTACATCTCTGAGAGCAAAAGGGACAGTGCTGAAAAACACTCAGAAGGGGAAAGCAAGAGGCCTCTACAAACAGTAGGTGTTTGGAAACTAGAAATGATACTAAATGACTAATAAGGAAGGAAGATAGCTTATCACTTCTCAGAGAACTTTGTGACTTTCAAACCAGAGTGTTGTGGGCAGAATCTGATCAGAGGCCTCTAGGATACATTTTCATCCTCATGAGGTTAGGGGTCAGGAAGAGGAGAGGATAAGGAGGACCAGTAGTTATAAAGCTGTGTTTGAAAAGGCTTTCACTGTTATTTACTTCCCACATCCTGCTCCAGAATCCCTCAAATTCCCACTTTTTCCCTCAGCTTCTGTTTCCACCCAGATGTTACATGTTCCAGACCCCTTTCTACAGCAATGGCCCTTACAGGTCTTGAGTTAATTTAAAATGACACAAGGAAAGATCTGGTTTCCCCAGTGGCTCAGCAATAAAGAATCCACCTGGGATGCAGGAAATGCAGAAGACAAGGGTTTGATCCCTGGGTCAGGAAGATCCCCTGGAGAAGGAAATGGCAATCCACTCCAGTACTCTTGCCTGGACAATCCCGTGGACAGAGAGAGCCTGTGGGCTATAGTCCGTTGGGCTGCAAAAAGTCGGACACAATTGAGCACACATACGCACACACATATTTCATTGATTTCATGTTGCTGTTAATGGAAATAAGGCATGACACTGTCTGCCTAACCTCACACACACACACAAAAGAGAAACAAAGATCAAAAATACTCACAGCATCAGTTGAATCCAGTGACTACATGGTCTCAGGTATGACCTGGCCCCACACAGAAGAATTTGAGCTTATTGTCAAAATCCACTCTACACCGTCAGCTAAGTGACTTTACTAAAGCACAATCTGACAGTGTCACTCCTCTGCCTTCACAAACTTCAGCGAACCCCCATTGCCCACAGAATGAAATCTAAATGACAGAGCCCTGCCTCTCTTTCTAGCCACATCTCCTATCACCCCCAACCTCAGATTTCATGCCCCAGCCATACTTTTGAACACACTATATTCTCCTTAAGCATTCTATATTGAGTGGTCCCTCTGCCTGAAACTGTCTTTCTTCTTTCCATCTTTGCCTGGAAAGGTCCTGGAAAATTTCTACTCACCCTGAAGATCTCCAATATCACTTCCTTCGAGAAGTCCCTCTGGGCCGGGGTGTGTGTCAGCATGGTGGCGGCCTTGGCTCGGCTCGGACTCCGCTCGGTCAAGCAGGTTCGGGTTCAGTTCTGTTCCTTGGAGAAGAACGTGGAATCGACGAGGACCTTCCACCAGGCAGTGAGCAGCGAGAAAGTTCGCTGCACGAACCTTAACTGCTCAGTGATTGTAGACGTGAGGCACAACGGCTCCGAGCCTTGCATGGACGTGCTGTTCGGAGACGGGCATCGTTTGATTATGCGCAGCGCGCACCTCACCGCCCATACCGCCCAGGAAATGCTCACGGCTTTCACCTCCCACATCCAGGCCAAGGGAGCAGGGACAAGCCAAGCGCCAGGACCAGGCGCCGACAGCACAGAAGAAACCAACAGATTTTAACCTAAGACTGCTAAGGACACTTATTTAAGAACTTAATTACTCAAATCACTATCTGGAGGGCCTGCTGCAAAGTCGCTTCAGTCGTGTCCGACTCTGTGTGACCCCATAGACGGCAGCCCACCAGGCTCCATTTGTGGGTTGCCATTTCCTTCTCCAATGCACGAAAGTGAAAAGTGAAAGTGAAGTCGCTCAGTCATGTCTGATTCTTTGCGACCCCATGGACTGCAGCCTACCAGGCTCCTCCGTCCATGGGATTTTCCAGGCAAGGGCACTGGAGTGGTGTGCCATTGCCTTCTCCATCTGGAGGGCCACGGAACGCCAAAAAATGGAAAGAGGCCTGTGACTGCTAACCTAACCAGTGTTTCTGGGATGAGGAAAGATAGGAGGGGTGTGGACAAATTTGAATTTATTTTAGTTTCTTACCATTACTTACTGCTTAAACCTTTTAAATGTGGCTTCTCCCTCCACTACTCAAAGTACCTCTTACTCTTATTATAAATGCTGTTTTCTCAGTCCTCATCTTTCCATTTCAGTAGCATTTGCCACTCTTAATTCATTCCTTGTGGAACTTCTCTTCCTCTGGGGTCCTTTTTCTTCTCTTAACCATAAAGGTGTACTACTCTCCTTTCTTTTAATTATGGGACATCTTGTTTTCTGTCATGACTTGAACTATCCTCTTGGGTTAAACCCTATATTTCTGTTTGGCTCTAATCTTAAATTCTCTGCTATATAGTCAGGGTATCTATTACCAAATTTCTCCAAATTATAGCAACACTCTTTGTCCAAAATAAGACTGATAATCTTGCATACTGTCTATAATGACCCTTGAACAATGACAGGTTTGAACTGCAGGGGTCCTCTTACATGCCTATTTTTAAAATAAATACTACATTACTACATGCAAAAAAAGAAGTCCCTCTGGGTTTTCCATTCCCTATCCCCACCACTGGGCTTAGGTAAGTCGACCCTCCTGCTTACACCCACAAAGGCCCACTTCCTCTGTTAAGAGCCTTACTTCCTATGTTGTAATTGCCTATTTCTTTATCAGTCTTTTTGACTGAACTATACACTCCTTAAAGACTGATAATTCATTTTCTTCACTATTGTATCCCAAAACCTAACAGAGTATCTGACACAACATAGTACCTCAGCAACCCACCTTTTGGGTTTTGGGTAAACGGACAAATGAATAACATGCTGGCTGTCTATATAAGGTCAATCCCTATTCCATCCCTCCCTCTCTTACCTGTGACCCAAATTAAAGCCCAGTACTTTTGGTTGTCCTTCCTGGTCCTGGAGCATTTTTAAAACTACAGCAACATCCTTCCCATCCCAGACACCTCCACTTCCGGTCATTTGTTCTCCCTGGCTCTAGTGTTACTTGAATTTGACCAGTCTTCTCCCACTACATCTGAAATCCTCTGAGCCAGGTGTAGCCACTTCTTTTCACAATACTAAGACAGGCCACCAGGCCACAAACCAGATGACAATCCCTTTACATACTTCAGGGAGCAGCACCAAGGAAACAGCACCTGGGAAAGCCATTGACAGGCTGAATATTCGTGACATTTCTATAGACGCAGTGAGGCCCCAAAAGCACATCAGAGAATGTTCTGAATCTCTATAGTTGTAAACAAGCTCCACCTTTGCAATACAATCTAGATAGAATCAAATATAAAAGTCTACACAATGGATGAAGCCAACGCCTCCTCCATGATTTCCCTTCTGGGAACTATATGAAGTTCCTTGTTGTCTCCACAACCATAAAAGATGAACTTGAAACTCAGGTCCTTGCCTTGCCATCAGACATCCAAGTTTGGATTAGTCTTCCTAAGACCAGATCTTTGTGAACTATTAGAGACTTGTCACATATACAGAAGTATAACAGGGTTATTTCTGTCCATAAAGGTACCTGGACTCTTTCACATTTCTCCTATTAAATCTCCCAGGATGGCAAAACTTTACCCACAAAGGGTCAAAGATATGTAACTCCCATCAGTTCAGTCACTCAGTCGTGTCTGACACTTTGCGACCCCATGAATCCCAGCACGCCAGGCCGCCTTGTCCATCACCAACTCCCAGAGTTCACTCAGACTCACGTCCATCGAGTTGGTGATGCCATCCAGCCATCTCATCCTCTGTCGTCCCCTTCTCCTCCTGCCCCCAATCCCTCCCAGCATCAGAGTCTTTTCTTTGAGTCAACTCTTCGCATGAGGTGGCCAAAGTACTGGAGTTTCAGCTTCAGCATCACTCCCTCCAAAGAAATCCCAGGGCTGATCTCCTTCAGAATGGACTGGTTGGATCTCCTTGCAGTCCAAGGGACTCTCAAGAGTCTTCTCCAACACCATACTTTAAAAGCATCAATTCTTCGGCACTCAGCTTTCTTCACAGTCCAACTCTCACACCCATATATGAGCAATGGAAAAACCATAGCCTTGACTAGACAGACCTTTGTTGGCAAAGTAATGTCTCTGCTTTTCAATATGTTATCTAGGTTGCTCATAACTTTTCTTCCAAAGAGTAAGCATCTTTTAATTTCATGGCTGCAATCACCATCTGCAGTGATTTAGAGCCCAAAAAAATAAAGTCTGACACTGTTTCCACTGTTTCCCCATCTATTTCCCATGAAGTGATGGGACCGGATGCAGGATCTTCATTTTCTGAATGTTGAGCTTTAAGCCAACTTTTTCACCCTCCTCCTTCACTTTCATCAAGAGGCTTTTTAGCTTCTCTTCACTTTCTGCCATAAGGGTGGTGTCATCTGCATATCTGAGGTTATTGATATTTCTCTCACCAATCTTGATTCCAGCTTGTGTTTCTTCCAATCCAGCGTTTCTCATGATGTACTCTGCATAGAAGTTAAATAAGCAGGGTAACAATATACAGCCTTGACATATTCCTTTTCCTATTTGGAACCAGTCTGTTGTTCCATGGCCTCCTGACCTGCATATAGGTTTCTCAAGAGGCAGGTCGGGTGGTCTGGTATTCCCATCTCTTTCAGAATTTTCCAGTTTATTGTGATCCACACAGTCAAAGGCTTTGGCATAGTCAATAAAGCAGAAATAGATGTTTTTCTGGAACTCTCTTGCTTTTTCCATGATCCAGCAGATGTTGGCAATTTGATCTCTGGTTCCTCTGCCTTTTCTAAAACCAGCTTGAACATCTGGAAGTTCATGGTTAATGTATTGCTGAAGCCTGGCTTGGAGAATTTCAAGCATTACTTTACTAGCATATGAGATGAGTGCAATTGTGCGGTAGTTTGAGCATTCTTTGGCATTGCCTTTCTTTGGGATTGGAATGAAACCTGGCCTTTTCTAGTCCTATGGCCACTGCTGAGTTTTCCATATTTGCTGGCATATTGAGTGCAGCACTTTCACAGCATCATCTTTCAGGATTTGAAACAGCTCCACTGGAATTCCATCACCTCCACTAGCTTTGTTCGTAGTGATGCTTTCTAAGGCCCACTTGACTTCACATTCCAGGATGTCTGGCTCTAGGTGAGTGATCACACCATTGTGATTATCTTGATCATGAAGATCTTTTTTGTACAGTTCTTCTGTGTATTCTTGCCACCTCTTCTTAATATCTTCTGCTTCTGTTAGGTCCAGACCATTTCTGTCCTTTATCGAGCCCATCTTTGCATGAAATGTTCCCTTGGTATCTCTAATTTTCTTGAAGAGATCTCTAGTCTTTCCCATTCTGTTCTTTTCCTCTATTTCTTTGCTTTGATCACTGAGGAAGGCTTTCTTATCTCTTCTTGCTATTCTTTGGAACTCTGCATTCAGATGCTTATATCTTTCCTTTTTCCTTTGTTTTTCACCTCTCTTCTTTTCACAGCTATTTGTAAGGCCTCCCCAGTCAGCCATTTTGCTTTTTTTGCATTTCTTTTCCATGGGGATGGTCTTGATCCCTGTCTCCTGTACAATGTCACGAACCACATCCATAGTTCATCAGGCACTCTATCTATCAGATCTAGGCCCTTAAATCTATTTCTCACTTCCACTATCAGATTTAGTAAATAAAAATATAGGACACTCAGTTAAATTTGAAGTTTAGAAAAAAAATAAATCATTATTTTTTAGTCTAAGTACATCCTATGTACTATTGGGGGCATATTGTTGTTTTTATTGTTGTTGTTTAGTCACTAAGTTGTGTCTGACTTTTTGAGACCTCATGGACTGTAGCCTGCCAGCCTCCTCTGTCCATGGGATTTCCCAGGCAAGACTGCTGGAGAGTGTCACCATGCTACCTCCCCCAGGGGAACTTCCCAACCCAGGGATCAAACCTGTGTCTCCTGCATTTTTCTTTACCACTAAGCTACCAGGGAACATACCTTAAAAACGTACTCACTGTTTTCCTGACATTCATATTTAACTAAACAGCCTATATTTTATCTGTCAACCCTACTCATCAGTAATGATGGAGGCTCATAAAGATCTGACAGATACCTCAGAGCATCCTTGACTTTAATTAGACATCCTGAACAGTAAGCATGAACTTTGTATTCCAATTTACTATGATGAAGTATATCTCAATTTTAGAGGTTTTTTTCCTGCTTATCACTGTCACTATCTTCTTTATTTTAAAGAGATGTTTATTTTTTCCCAAACTTGATAGTTCATCAAAAAGTATTTGAAAGTTCGTTAGACAAAGGGAAAACAACGTGAGTCTAAAAAGTTAAGGAAAAGTATTGTGGAGATCAAAAAAAGCAAAGCTTAATAAGCAGACCTCTCTAAGGATATTTTTCATAACTTGATATCCTCCCACACCCTGAAAATATTATTGCATCAAGAATGTAGAACTGTTTTCACAATATTGTAAAGTAATTATCCAATTAAACAAATTTAAAAAAAGACTGTAGAACTGCTAACCAAGTATACGGCATCCTTATGAGTCTATCAAACTGAAGATGCTGCTGCACTAAGCAGGGAGTAGACTAGCTGCCCCAGGGAGTTACAATGTGGAGCTCTGCCCTTTGGAACAGAAATGGTGAGTTGTCCTGTGGGCCTTTACCTTGGTCCCCGTAATGCTACACTCCTAGTACCTGTCAACTTTAAGTACTTTTCTACACATTTACGTTTTTCTATTACTATTTGGACTACACCTTAGATTTGACATTACATAAACTGAATTCAAGAAGCTATTTTTAAAAGCTGGTAGGAAATCTTGAATCTACAGCTTACAGTCCCTGGCTTACTTTCATTTCAGGTACATAAGAGTTTTTAAAAGCAGTCTGTTTAGTTATCTCATATCACAACTGTATGCTTGTGTAAGAAATACAAAATGTTACGTGGTATTTAAGTTTTAGTTGCATAATCATCAAGCATCCCAGAGGGAGACAATAAAGCAAAATGATTATAGAGGCATGGATTTTGGTTTGCTCCAGTGTCTTGGGCAAGTTACTTGGCCTCTGTATTTATCTGTCATAAGGGGGTATAATTGTATCTAGTCCATGGGTATGTTGTAAAAATTATATATAACGTAGTCAGAAGATAAAGATACTGTGTAAGCACTCCACAGACATTGACTATTAGCTATTGGAAATATTTTTCTGTGAACAAAACTACTTTATCAGTGGATGACTCAGTGGGAGTGAATCAATCATAGAATCACAGTATGTTGAAAGTGACCTAGTTCACATTCACGTGAAAAAAAGAAAAAAGTGTGTATGTGTAGAAAATGACTGAAAGTTTATATAACAAATAGTTAATCATGTCAACTTGGAAGATGGGAATAAATCAGGAAAGGATTAAAGAAAAATTAGATGTGATTCAATTTCTTATCATTTGTGTTTTCATGCTGAGACTTTAATACACTGTAAGTGCAATTTCTTTAATTTGGCAGAATAAATATTCCAAGTTTTCCTAATATATCTGTATTGTAATTTCAGAATTGTTGGCATTTCTTGCCATCTTTGAATCTGCACCCATTTGAGTCAGTGGGCCATTCTGGACAGAGATGAAATAACAGAAGTAAAGTGAGAGAAAAGGAGTCTTTGAAACAGGAACAACTTACAACCAAACTTTGAGGAAAGAACTTGATGGAAAACAAAACAAACTTTCTACTCTTGTGATGAAAATAACAGTAAATGAAAATTCCTCAGGCTGGATGGAGGGATGTTGGAGGTGACTGGACAAGGAAAACGACTAGGAAGAAACACACACACATGCAGAACAAGCATTCAGAGACCACTCTGCCTTTCTGACTCCATACAAGCTGTGTCTCCAGAAGCCAATGATTCACTCACGGCTCCCCAGCAAGAGAGGTACCGCAGGGGTACCAACTTATTCTGAGTCCATTATGCCCAGACATTCATAAACACTTGTCTAATTTGTGAGGAATAAACTCTGAATGTTTACAAGAAAGTTAGGAAATTAGACAAAGTTTATTTAAAGAGAAAAAAAAAGTTTAGGAAGGTAGGAAGGTAGAGAGACAGAAAATGACCTTAAAAGATAGAAAGAATTTGCCAAAGAAGAGAAACAAAAAGAAATTATTTCTAATGGGTTAACCTGCAGCTAGAAAGGTGCTTCCCTCATAGATCAGTTGGTGAAGAATCTGCCTACAATGCAGGAGACCCGGGTTCTATCCCTGGGTTGGCAAGATCCTCTGGAGAAAGAAATGGCAACCCACTCCAGTATCCTTGCCTGGAAAAGCCCATGGACAGAGGAGCCTGGTGGGCTGCAGTCCATGGGGTCGCAAAGAATTGAAACCGACAGAGCAACACACAACACTGATAAGTGAAGACTATGCAAAAAAGTAGACAAAATTGATCAGAAGCAGCTGAGAATATGGGAAGAAGCATGATTACCTAATTATAAATTTGCTGCAGTGATGTTCTAGGGAGGAAGGCACAGTAAGTGTTCATGAGATGACAGTAGCACTTGGAAAGTTGTTTTGGGGGAAAATCAGTCTTAAACAGTCTGTATCAGAGGAGGGCACATATGAGCAAGCAACGAAAATCCCAAGTGCATATGTTTCCTTCACTGAGTAAACCCTGGACAGCCTTGAGAACAACCAGGACTTTAGGAGATCCTTGAGGCACTGGACCTAGATTTTATTCATCAGGACTTAAGAAAACACCCTCAACTCAGATCCCCTTTCAAACTCCATCTTTCCTTCTGGAGCACGTTTGGCCTCCACCCTCCCCCTCAAGCTGTGAACTAAATGCCACAGAGCAAGACAGATCAACCACTATGGTTCACATCAGTGGAGTTGTAAAGGCAATAACTAAGTAACAGGACAAAAAGCATATGTGCACAAGAAGAGAATCTGATAAGGCAGCAGATTTCGGTGACAATGTGGACCAAGTCAACTTTACATGACTGGTATCACCTTAATAATAAGCATCCTTATGGGAGAAGTTCTCAGAAGGCAAAGCTTGGCTCTCTAGCGGTTCTGCACCCTCACAGCCCACGCAAGGACCTCAGGAACAGCTTAGCCCCACCGCCTATCTCTCCCTCTTTCTACTCTCAGTTCTTGGAGTCGTCTCCACAATTCTCTTGAGGGATGGAGGAGGAGGTGATTCTGGCCAGCTCAGACTCCCCTAGGATCCAAGTAGGATGCCTATCATTAACCTCCCACATTCTGAAAGCTCCTTAGGTCTCCCCATTTGGCGAGATTTTCTGTGCTTCGAATTGCTGGAGATGGCCTGTTGGATGGTAGCTAAAGGCAAGTAAGGAGAGGAAGCCACTCAATCCTAAAGGAAATCAACCCTGAATATTCACTGGGAGGACTGATGCTGAAGCTGAAGCTCCAATACTTTGGCCACCTGATGTGAAAAGCCAACTTGCTTTAAAAGACCCTGACGATGGGAAAGATTGAGGGCAGGAAGAGAAGGGGGTGATAGAGGATGAGAGGGTTGGATGGCATCACTGACTCAATGGACATGAGGCTGAGCAAACTGTGGGAGATAGTTAAGGACAGGGAAGCCTGGTGTGCTGTAGTCCATGGGGTCATAAAAAATCAGACATGAATTAGTGACTGAACAACAACAACGACAGGCACTCAGGAATGCTTCAGGCAGCCAGGTCCTTCTTGACTGTCAGATGTCTTTAGGGACAGTCTAGGAAATATTATTTGCTCTCAGAAGGGAGGGAAACAATCCAGTGGTCCAATAATGCTTGAATGGAAAATAAATGACGCTATGTCCATACCTGGGATATCACACAGTCAAAAATAAAAGACCTACATCTATATGAATGGATATGGATATATTTTGAAAACATAATACGGATTGAAAGAAAATAATTGATAAAAGATGTTATATTGTATTAACAGTTATGTAAATATTTAAATTAATTCAACATACTGCTATCTATGTATATATTCAGTTCAGTTCAATTGCTCAGTTGTTTCCAACTCTTTGCAACCCCATTGACCACAGCACGCCAGGCCTCCCTGTCCATCACCAACTCCTGGAGTTTACCCAAACTCATGTCCATTCAGTCAGTGATGCCATCCAGCCATCTCATCCTCTGTCGTCCCCTTCTCCTCCTGCCCTCAATCTTTCCCAACATCAGGGTCTTTTCAAATGAGTCAGCTCTTAGCATCAGGTGGCCAAAGTATTGGAGTTTCAGCTTCAACATCAATCCTTCCAATCAACACTCCGGACTGATCTCCTTTAGGATGGACTGGCTGGATCTCCTTGCAGTCCAAGGGACTCTCAAGAGTCTTCTCCAACACCACAGTTCAAAAGCATCAATTCTTCGACACTCAGCTTTCTTTATAGTCCAACTCTCACATACACACATGACTACTGGAAAAACCATAGCCTTGACTAGACTGATCTTTGTTGGCAAAGTAGTGTCTCTGCTTTTTAAAATGCTGTCTACGTTGGTCATAACTTTCCTTCCAAGAAGTAAGCATCTTTTAATTTCATGGCTGCAGTCACCATCTGCAGTGATTTGAGAGCCCCCAAAAATAAAGTCAGTCACTGTTTCCTCTGTTTCCCCCTCTATTTGCCATGAAGTAATGGGGCCAGATGCCATGATCTTCGTTTTCTGAATGTTGAGCTTTAAGCAACTTTTTCACTCTCCTCTTTCACTTTCATCAAGAGGCTCTTTACTTCTTCTTTATTTTCTGCCATAAAGGTGGTGTCATCTGCATATCTGAGGTTATTGATATTTCTCCCGGCAATCTTGATTCCAAGATGAAAAAATAAACTTTATCCAAAAAATACAGTATTTACATTTAATAGCCTCATTTATCTAGGAAACCCAAGTGAATCCATAGATAGTCAACAAATTTTAAAAATCAATCAAGTTCCTCTACACTGGCAATAACAAATTAGAAGCTGTAAGAGGAAATAAGAAAAAATAAGATATTAGAAATGTCACAAGCACTATATAAAGTATTGAGGCCTTTGCTGTTGTTGTTCAGTTACTAAGTTGCGTCTGACTCTTTGGACCCCATGGACTGCAGCACACTGGGCTTCCCGGTCCTTCATTATCTCCCTGAGTTTGCTCAAAGTCATGTCCATTGAGTCAGTGATGCCATCCAATCATCTCATCCGTTGTCATCCTGTTCTTTTCTTACCCTCAATCTTTCCCAGCATCAGGGTGTTTTCCAGTGAGTCAGCTCTCCACATCAAGTGGCCACAGTATTGGAGCTTCAGCTTCAGAATCAGTCCTTCCAATGAATATTCAGAGTTGATTTCCTTTATGATTGACTGATTTGATCTCCTAGCAGTCCAAGGAACTTGCAAGAGTCTTCTCTAGCACCACAATATGAAAGAATCAATTCTTTGGCTCTCAGCCTTCTTTACGATCCAAATCTCACATCCACACATGACTGCTGGAAAAATTATAGCTTTGACTATATGGACCTTTGTAAGCAAAGTGATGTCTCTGCTTTTTAATACACTGTCTAGGTTTGTCATTGCTTTCCTTCCAAGGAGAAAGTCTCTTGCAGTCACCATGTACAGTGATTTTGGAGACCAAGAAAATAAACTCTGACATTGTTTCCACTTTTTTCCCTTCAATTTTCCATGAATTGATGGGACCAGATGCCATGATCTTAGTTTTTGAATGGTGAGTTTTAGGTCAGCTTTTTCACTCTCCTCTTTCACCCTCATCAAGAGCTAAGCATATGTAAAAGTAAATAACAACCTGAGTATGACCCATTAAGCTCTGCCTAACCCAATGATTAAAAAGACTCTGTTCTTATTTTGTGAGACAGACTCTCTTCTCAAATAGTAGGTCAATAAGTTAGATTGAATCAAAGAAGAGCAGCACTTGCAAGATGGGCTAGCCTGAGCCTCTTGATCACATATACATATGCTAAAGCCCAGACTTTTGCTGGAAGAAGCACAAGCTGGAAGCAAGATTGCTGGGAGAAATATCAATAACCACAGATATGCAGATGACACCACCCTTATGGCAGAAAGTGAAGAAGAAGAAAAAGGCTTCTTGATGAGAGTGAAAGAGGAGAGTGAAAAAGTTGGCTTAAAGCTCAACATTCAGAAAACTAAGACCATGACATCTGGTCCCATCACTTCATGGGAAATAGATGGAGAAACTGGAAAGTGTCAGATTTTCTTTTCGAGGGCTGCAAAATCACTGCAGATGGTGACTGCAGCCATGAAATTAAAAGACACTTGCTCCTTGGAAGGAAAGTTATGACCAACCTAGATAGCATATTCAAAAGTAGAGACATTACTTTGCCAACAAAGGTCCATCTAGTCAAGGCTATGGTTTTCCCAGTGGTCATGTATGGATGTGAGAGTTGAACTGTAAAGAAAGCTGAGTGCCGAAGAATTGATGTTTTTGAGCTGTGGTGTTGGAAAAGACTCTTGAGAGTCCCTTGGACTGCAAGAAGATCCAACCAGTCCATCCTAGGGGAGATCAGTCCTGGGTGTTCATTGGAAGGACTGATGCTGAAGCTGAAACTCCAGAACTTTGGCCACCTCATGTGAAGAGTTGACTCATTGGAAAAGACTCTGATGCTGGGAGGGATTGGGGGCAGGAGGAGAAGGGGACGACAGAGGATGAGGTGGCTGGATGGCAGCACGGACTCGATGGACATGAGTTTGAGTGAACTCCGGGAGTTGGTGATGGACAGGGAGGCCTGGAGTGCTGTGATTCATGTGGTGGCAAAGAGTCGGACACGACTGAGTGACTCAACTGAAAGCCCAGACAGGTTGAGTTACTTCATCAAAGGCCCAATGTCCTAACTCAAAGACTACCATTTTCCACTAATACATAAGATGCAATCAAATTCAGTATCTTGGAAAGAGAAAGGAAAAATCAATCAATCAATCATCAGTTCAGTACAGTCACTTAGTCGTGTCCGACTCTTTGCGACCCCATGAATCTCAGCACGCCAGGCTTCCCTGTCCACCACTATCTCCCAGAGTTCACTCAGACTCACGTCCATCGAGTCCATGATGCCATCCAGCCATCTCATCCTCTGTCGTCCCCTTCTTCTCCTGCCCCCAATCCCTCCCAGCATCAGAGTCTTTTCCAATGAGTCAACTCTTTGCATGAGGTAGCCAAAGTTCTGGAGTTTCAGCTTCAGCATCAGTCCTTCCAAATAAATCCCAGGGTTGATCTCCTTCAGAATGGACTGGTTGGATCTCCTTGCAGTCCAGGGAACTCTCAAGAGTCTTCTCCAACACCACACTTCAAAAGCATCAATTCTTCGGCGCTCAGCCTTCTTCACAGTCCAAATCTCACATCCATCCATGACTACTGGAAAAACCATAGCCTTGAATAGATGGACCTTAGACGGCAAAGTAATGTCTCTGCTTTTGAATATACTATCTAGGTTGGTCATAACTTTTCTTCCAAGGAGTAAGCGTCTTTTAATTTCATGGCTGCAATCACCATCTGCTGTGATTTTGGAGCCCCAAAAAATAAAGTCTGACACTGTTTCTACTGTTTCCCCACCTATTTCCCATGAAGTGATGGGACCAGATGCCATGATCTTAGTTTTCTGTAAGTTGAGCTTTAAGCCAACTTTTTCGCTCTCCTCCTTCACTTTCATCAAGAGGCTTTTTAGATCCTCTTCACTTTCTGCCATAAGGGTGGTGTCATCTGCATATCTGAGGTTATTGATATTTCTCCTGGCAATCTTGATTCCAGCTTGTGTTTCTTCCAATCCAGCGTTTCTCATGATGTACTCTGCATAGAACTTAAATAAGCAGGGTGACAATACACAGCCTTGACGGACTCCTTTCCCCACTTGGAACCAGTCTCTTGTTCCATGTCCAGTTCTAATTGTTGCTTTCTGACTTGCATACAAATTTCTCAAGAGGCAGGTCAGGTGGTCTGGTATTCCCATCTCTTTCAGAATTTTCCAGTTTATTGTGATCCACACAGTCAAAGGCTTTGGCATAGTCAATAAAGCAGAAATTGATGTTTTTCTGGAACTCTCTTGCTTTTTGCATGATCCAGCAGATGTTGGCAATTTGATCTCTGGTTCCTCTGCCTTTTCTAAAACCAGCTTGAACATCAGGGAGTTCATGGTTAACGTATTGCTGAAGCCTGGCTTGGAGAATTTTGAGCATTACTTTACTAGCATATGAGATGAGTGCAATTGTGCGGTAGTTTGAGCATTCTTTGGCATTGCCTTTCTTTGGGATTGGAATGAAACCTGGCCTTTTCCAGTCCTATGGCCACTGTTGAGTTTTCCAAATTTGCTGGCATATTGAGTGCAGCACTTTCACAGAATCATCTTTCAGGATTTGAAACAGCTCCACTGGAATTCCATCACCTCCACTAGCTTTGTTTGTAGTGATGCTTTCTAAGGCCCACTTGACTTCACCTTCCAAGATGTCTGGCTCTAGATTAGTGATCACATCATCATGATTATCTGGGTCGTGAAGATCTTTTTTGTACAGTTCTGTGTATTCTTGCCACCTCTTCTTAATATCTTCTGCTTCTGTTAGGTCCAGACCATTTCTGTCCTTTATCGAGCCCATCTTTGCATGAAATGTTCCTTTGGTATCTCTAATTGTCTTGAAGAGATCTCTAGTCTTTCCCATTCTGTTGTTTTCCTCTATTTCTTTGCATTGATCGCTGAAGAAGGCTTTCTTATCTCTTGTTGCTATTCTTTGGAACTCTGCATTCAGATGTTTATATCTTTCCTTTTCTCCTTTGCTTTTCGCCTCTCTTCTTTTCACAGCTATTTGTAAGGCCTCCCCAGACAGCCATTTTGCTTTTTTGCATTTCTTTTCCATGGGGATGGTCTTGATCCCTGTCTCCTGTACAATGTCATGAACCTCATTCCATAGACCATTATATCTACTACTGCGGGCAGGAATCCCTCAGAAGAAATGGAGTAGCCATCATGGTCAACAAAAGAGTCTGAAATGCAGTACTTGGATGCAATCTCAAAAACGACAGAATGATCTCTGTTCGTCTCCACGGCAAAGCATTCACAGTTATCCAAGTCTATGCCCCAACCAGTAACACTGAAGAAAATGAAGTTGAACGGTTCTATGAAGACCTACAAGATCTTTTAGAACTAACACCCAAAAAAGATGTCCTTTTCATTATAGGGGACTGGAATGCAAAAGGAGGAAGTCAAGAAACACCTGGAGTAACAGGCAAATTTGGCCTTGGAAAGTGGAATGAAGCAGGGCAAAGACTAATGGAGTTTTGCCAAGAAAATGCACTGGTCATAGCAAACACCCTCTTCCAATAACACCAGAGAAGACTCTACACATGGACATCACCAGATGGTTAACACCGAAATCAGATTGATTATATTCTTTGCAGCCAAAGATGGAGAAGCTCTATACAGTCAACAAAAACAAGACCAGGAGCTGACTGTGGCTCAGATCATGAACTCCTTATTACCAAATTCAGACTGAAATTGAAGAAAGTAGGGAAAACCACTAGATCATTCAAGTATGACCTAAATCAAATCCCTTATGATTATACAGTGGAAGTGAGAAATAGATTTAAGGGCCTAGATCTGATAGATAGAGTGCCTGATGAACTATGGAATGAGGTTCGTGACATTGTACAGGAGACAGGGATCAAGACCATCCCCATGGAAAAGAAATCAATCATATAGTACTTATATTTAAGTAGAGAAATAGCCATGACAGAATTACAGGTATTGGGGGAAACTTATGTGCTTAGTTTAAAGTGTCAGTAATCGATAGGGAAATTGAGATCATTTAAAATATTCATATTAAACCTCTATATTAAAGACATTCAAAGCTCTCTAATCAAAATGTTAATTTTACAATAGATACGGTTGATATAGTTAATAGATCAATATCTCTATAAAGCTATAAATCACATATAAAATGCCTACATATGTAAATTTATGGACCAAAAGTCTTGAAATTAGACAGCTAATGATTGATAATCTCTGCAAAACATAATAATAATGATCACTTCTGCAGAAGGAAGTAGTCTGGGGAGTCAGGTTGGGGTGTTATGAAGGGGGACTTTTATACATTATACCTTTTATAAATAATTTCATTATTTATAAAGAAATTATTCCTAATATTATTTCTAAATTTTAAAAATATATTGTTAGAGAATACTATGAAAAATTAATTGGTATATTTATTATTCCCCTTTGCCCCCTGGATTCTTTTCCCCACCCAGTCAGCAAGGTGTTCTGAGTTTACCACATTCAGAAGGTAAAGAAAGTTCTTAGCTTTGGAATGTTAAAAAATAAATAGGAGCCACAGTAGAACATGTGAGAATTCTGTGAACAAAAAAAAAAAAAAATCTCATCTCAACTGAGAAAGTACTCCCTCTAATGAGGGGTAGGAGAGAGAGGGAGGGAAGGGTTGAGGGAGGGAGATCCCTGTGGCCGGGGACATGGAAACTGCACTTGGGGCCAGGCCGATATGCCCAGGATCAGAATTAGTTTCTGAAGACATCCAGCCTGCATGTGATCATTGCCTCTAGCCACCACTGTGCATCTCAGACCCCCTGGAAACTCTGAGAGTTAGTGAGTGTACGTCAGGAGGGCCACATACACAGTCTGTGAGGCAAGGATTCTGGCCATTCCCTATATGTGAGAAAGCCCCAAATATTTTCATTTTTTGCTCTAGTTCAGTTAAGTGGATTTCAGGGAGTTCAGTTACATCTACTGAACTAGAATCCTAACCAACAGTTCAAAAAAAAAAAAAAGGAAAAAGAAAAAGAAGCTCAAATAGGACTTCAAACTGCACAGACGTTACATTCTTCTGAGCATGATTCAGGCTCTTAACTCAAAATTTGTAAGTGGCCCTGCAGAGAAGATAGGCTTTCCAGGTGGTGCCAGTAGTAAAGAATTTGCCTGCCAATGCAGGAGGCATAAGAGATGAGTGAGGGTTTGATTCCTGGGTCAGGAAGATCCCCCAGAAGAGGGCATGGCAACCCACTCTAGAACTCTTGCTTGGGAAATCCCATGAACAGAGGAGCCTGGCAGGCTACAGTCCGTAGGGACACAAAGAGTCAGACGTGACTGAAGTGACTTAACACACATTGCAGAGAAGATACATTGTGATATGTGAACTTGTATTGGTCAGAAAAGTATTCAAGCTGCAGGCCTCAATTCCCTCTTCCACAATCAACTTGGATCTTGCGAGAATAGGTGAGCACAGCGATAATTGCTTCCTGCAATGCTAAATCCTGCCTACAGGCCCTCATGTTACCCTCAGTCCATGCTTACAGGGAAGTCTCTATCCCAGTAGGAACAGCAGTGATAACTCTCATATAATAACCAATATCCTACCAATTTATGTGGAGGTCAGCAGAAGAGAGAAGTCAATAAATCTCTCAAGAAAGTAAGAGATGATAAAGACTTAGGCAAAGAGGGGAAAAGGATAAGTCTTGGTAAGTTCAAGAGCAGGAGAAGAGGAACCAAGGTGAAGATCATAGAGTATGCAGAGAATGTCATAGTGTGAGTGGAATCTCCCAAGTGGCAAGAGTTTAGAAGGGAGGGATAAACATCAAATTCTGAATTCATTGGGATGACTGTGACAGGAGACACTCAGGAGCCTGAAGGGATGTGTCTGCATAGATGAGAGATCCATTTCCAGATGGAGAGACTGGGGAACATGAAGCCAATTTTTTATTGGAGTATAGTCAGTTTACAATGTTGTGCTAGTTTCTGGTGGACAGCAAAGTGATTCAGTTTTATGTGTGTGTGTGTGTGTGTGTGTGTGTGCGTGTGCACATTTCTTCATATTCTTTTTCATTAGGTTATTTTTACTGAATATAGTCCCCTGCACTGTGTAGCAGGATCCTATTGGTTATTTTATATTTAGTAGTTTGAATCTGCTAATCCCAAACTCCTAATTTATCCCTCCCCACCCCCTTCCCCTTTGGTAACTGTAAATTTGTTTCTATGAATCTGTTCCCATTTTGTAAATAAGTTCATTTGTATCATATTCTAGATTCCATGTAAATCATATATTTGCCTTTCTCTGTTTGATTTATTTCACCAAGTGTGATAATTTCTAGGTCCATCCATGTTGCTGAAAATGGCATTATTTCATTCATTTAATGGCTGAGTAGTACTCCACTATATATATGTACCACATTTTTTAAATTTAGTTTTTACTGAAAGATAATTGCTTTACAGTTTTGTTGTTTTATGTCAAACCTCAACCTGAATCAGCCATAAGTATATGTATATCCCCTCCCTTTCAAACTTCCCTCCCATCTCCTGTCCCATCCCACCCTCTAGGTTGATACAGAGCCCCTGTTTGAGTTTCTTAGCCATACAGCAAATTCCCGTTGGCTATCTATTTTACATACGGCAGTGTAAGTTTCCATGTTACTCTTTCCATACACCTCACCCTCTCCTCGCTTCTCCCATGTCCATAAGTCTATTCTCTATGCCTGTTTCTCCATTGCTGCCCTGTAAGTAAATTCTTCAGTATCATTTCTCTAGATTTTTCTAGATTCTGTATATATGCATTAGAATATATTTCTCTTTCTCTTTCTTACTTTACTCTGTATAATAGGTTCTAGGTTCATCCATCTCATTAGAACTGACTCAAAGGTGTTCCTTTTTATGGCTGAGTAATATTCCATTGTCTCTATGTACCACGAACCTTTATCCATTCCTCTGTTGATGGACATCTAGGTTGCTTGCAGGTCCTGGCTATTGTAGATAGTGCTGTAGTGAACAGTGGGATACATGTGTCTTTTTCAATTTTGGTTTCCTCAGGGTAACACACATAGGAGTGGGGTTGCTGGGTCATAAGGTGGTTTTATTCCTAGTTTTTTAAGGCATCTCCATATCGTCTTCCATAGTGGCTGTTATCAATTTACATTCCCATCAACAGTGCCTTTCTCCACACCCTCTCCAGCATTTATTGTTTGTAGACTTTTTGATGATGGCCATTCTGACCAGTGTAAGGTAATATCTCACTGTATTTTGATTTGCATCTCTCTAATAATGAGCGATGTTGAGCACCTTTTCATGTGTTTGTTAGCCATCTGTATGTCTTCTTTGGAGAAATGTCTGTTTAGGTCTTTTCCCTACTTTTTGATTGGGTTGTTTGTTTTTCTGGTATTGAGTTGTATGAACTGCTTATATATTTTGGAAATTAATTCTTTGTCAGTTGCTTCATTTGCTATTATTTCCTCCCACTCTGAGGGTGGTCTTTTCACCTTGCTTATACTTTCCTTTGCTGTGCAAAAGCTTTTAAGTTTAATCAGATCCCACTTGCTTAGTTTTGTTTTTATTTGTTACTCTAGGAGGTGGGTCATAAAGGATCTTGCTTTGATTTGTGTCATCGAGTTCTGCCTGTGTTTTCCCCCTAAGAAAGTTTTCCCCCTAAGTTTTATAGTTTTTGGTCTTACATTTAGGTCTTTAATGCATTTTTAGTTTATCTTTGTGTATGGTGTTAGGAGATGTTCTAACTTCACTATTTCACATGTAGCTGTCCAGTTTTCCTCCCAGCACCATTTATTGAAGAGGCTGTCTTTCCCCCATTGTATACTCTTGCCTCCTTTGTGAAATATAATGTACACATAGGTGCATGGGTTAATTTCTGGGCTTTCTATCTTGTTCCATTGGTCTATGTTTCTGTTTTTGTGCCTGTACCATACTGTCTTGACAACTGTAACTTTGTAGTATAATCTGAATTCAGGAAAGTTGATTCCTCCAGCTCTATTCTTCTTTCTCAAGACTGCTTAGTTTGAGAAGCTGGGTTATTATTTTTCTCTAAGTAATAATGACAAAACCAGATCCCTGGAACCATTGTTGATTAAATGAAGCCCAGTGAAAGTCTCCTTACCTATCCTGAGGAAAAAAAAAATAAACCCATGGGACTTTGGAATTAGACCATATTCTGCTTCAGTTCAGTTCAATTCAGTCACTCAGTCGTGTCCGACTCTTTGCGACCCCATGAATTGCACCGCGCCAGGCCTCTCTGTCCATCACCAATTCCCAGAGTTCACTAAGACTCATGTCCATCGAGTCGGTGATGCCATCCAGCCATCTCATCCTCTGTCGTCCCCTTCTCCTCCTGCCCCCAATCCCTCCCAGCATCACAGTCTTTTCCAGTGAGTCAACTCTTCACATGAGGTGGCCAAAGTACTGGAGTTTCAGCTTCAGCATCACTCCCTCCAAAGAAATCCCAGGGTTATTCTCCTTCAGAATGGACTGGTTGGATCTCCTTGCAGTCCAAGGGACTCTCAAGAGTCTTCTCCAACACCACAGTTCAAAAGCATCAATTCTTCAGGGCTCAGCCTTCTTCACAGTCCAACTCTCACATCCATACATGACCACAGGAAAAACCATAGCCTTGACTAGATGGACCTTAGTTGGCAAAGTAATGTCTCTGCTTTTGAATATACTATCTAGGTTGGTCATAACTTTTCTTCCAAGGAGTAAGCGTCTTTTAATTTCATGGCTGCAGTCACCATCTGCAGTGATTTTGGAGCTCCAAAAAATAAAGTCTGACACTGTTTCCAGTGTTTCCCCATCTATTTCCCATGAAGTGATGGGACTGATTCCATGATCTTCATTTTCTATAGGTTGAGCTTTAAGCCAACTTTTTCACGCTCCTCTTTCACTTTCATCAAGAGGCTCTTCTTCACTTTCTGCCGTAAGGGTGGTGTCATCTGCATGTCTGAGGTTATTGATATTTCTCCCAGCAATCTTGATTCCAGCTTGTTTCTTCCAGTCCAGCGTTTCTCATGAGGTACACTGCATATAAGTTAAATAAGCAGGGTGACAATACGCAGCCTTGACGTACTCCTTTTCCTATTTGGAACCAGTCTGTTGTTCCATGTCCAATTCTAACTGTTGCTTCCTGAAGTATTCTGCTTAAACTGACAAAAATCTCTGAACTGCAAAATGATTTCCTTCTATCAGTCCTACCAAAACCTGATTTTGATCCCTTACCCAGATGAGGAAGATACATTATTCCTCCCTTACCTTAAAGACCATGGATCATACATCAAAATGAGTCTTCAGTGCCTCCCAGAGCCTTTGACTCCAGTGGATGGTAGCAGTGATGAGAAGACACAGTTCAGAGGTGATGTGGTCAAAACCTTGAGAGGCTAGGATAAGAATTTATTTAGAAAATGAAATGCATCAGAATTGGCTTAGATTTCTAACATGGTGATCTCTTCTCCAAATTCCTCATGGAGGTCAGATGGTCCCTCTTTCAGCACTATAATAATGTCTTACCATTTCAGGAGGAAACTGTTCCATCAATAGCTTCAAGACTGAGAAATTCCTCCTCTGTCCCAGTGATTCATTGTGAAACCATGCCAGTCTCTCTCCCAAGCCAGCCCTGAAGACACATACACCACCCTCCATCTCTGAAGTTACTGGTCACAGCATTTTCAATCATGACCCACTGGACACAGTTCCCACAGCACCTGCCACTTCCCACTGACTTTACCTGAACTCAGTGTGGTAGGCCATGTTTTCATGTGAAACATGGCATCCAGTCTTCGAAAACTAGTCACACAGAACCCTCATCAACCCTGGGAGCTTGGGGACTGCTGCTTCTGGAAAAGACTTGTGGACGTCTTCGGTGCTTGTGTGAAACCTTGTTTATAAACAAACCACTAGAGATACAGATGTAGATGACTGATAGATGGACACATAGGTAGATAAATGTAATTAAATAAAATACCCAGGAAAGGTTTAGGAAACACCCTTTATTACATATCATGTTTATACTGTCATATGATGTTGGACTGAATGCCAGCCCCTTCATCCTCCTTCAGACCACTGGCATTCTGTCTGCTACTCTCTCCTTTCTTCTCTCTGGAAGGGACAAAACAAATGAGGCAGGACAGGAAGAGACAAGAAGCACCAGGAGTTCTGCTGGTCGAATTACCTTCACCTCTGCCTTGAAGCTCAACAGCCACACACACCACAGAGTCTGACTCCAGATCAACTATCACACAGTGATGGTTGGATGGCATCACTGACTCAATGGAAATGAGTTTGAGTAAGCTCTGGGAGTTGGTGATGGACAGGGAAGCCTGGTGTGCTGCAGTCCATGGGGTCGCAAAGAGTCAGACATGACTGAGTGACTGAACTGATCAAACAATGAAGGTTCTAGAATATATTTCCAGACCTCAGGGGACCTCATTTCCATATGATTCCCTCTCCCATTCTCCTCTGTGCCAGAAGGCTAGGTACAGTGGTCAGGGTGAGGTCCTGGCTCTGGTCACAGGCTCTCAAGACCTCAAACTGTGGGTCTTGTGAGGCCCCTGTTCTTTCCAGACCACTCCTAGCTTTCTCTACCAGGACAAGCTGCTGGTAGTACATCCTCTTAGAGTCAAAGTCAGTTATGGAGACCCTGAGAGAACTCAATCAAAATCAAAATCAAAACTCAATCAAAACTCCACCTTCTTGTCCAAATCAACAGGTCAATCCCTCTCAAGTGCTGCATGGGCCCCAAGGTGATGAGACTGCAGAGCCATCAGGTAACCCAGAGCATCTCCTTGGCCCCTTCCCTTAGATTCCTCTGGGCCCTCGTGACATAGGCTCAGAAGACCAGGCCAGCCTCAGGTCTCACCTCTTCTGAGAGAAGGCCACACCATCTTCCAGGATCTTCTGGCCCATGAATTATCAGTTGCTGTGTGGAAATCAAGAGAGATGTTGAGTTGAGTTAAGAGATGTTGAGTTAAAGAGAACTTCCAAGGGAAGCTGAAAAGCTCAGAATAAATTCTCTCTTACAGTCATGACTTTATTAAAATGCCTGGGCCAAAAGCAAGGGCCCCAGTTACCCCCTTCGGTTGATGCCTGAGGTGAGAAAGCCCCATTTCTCCCTTCTGAGCCAGGGTGGAGAGACAGGACTGGAGAAGACATAGCTCCCGCTGCAGCCCTGGCCCCTGCTCACTTCCGGTCCTTGGGAGAATGGAACACACAGCCTGGACACTGGCTCCAGGGTCTCCTCAAGCTGACATCTTCCCCTGCAGGCTGCTGCTCCTCATTCTCCTTCTCCTCCTGCTCCTTGTCCTCCCCATCCTCGTCCTCCTCCTCCTCCTCCACCTCCTCCTCAGGGGTGTTCTCTGGTTCCACGTTGCCTGTCAGCTGGGCCATGGTGAGATGAAAGACGTGGCAGCTGAAGCCCTCGCGGATGCCATTCTGCACGTGTTCCTGCAGGACCTCCAGGCTGGAGAAGACCCGGCAGCAGGCCATGCACCGGAAGCCAATCTCCATGGTCACCAGCCAGTCGGGTGTCCTGGCCCGGGGTCTCTCCTCGACGGCGGGTGACCCTGGCACAGGGCTGTCGGACTCAGCCCTCTCCTCGTGCTCTTTCTCCTCCCCGCTGGGTTCACTGTCAGACAGGAGGTTTCTGGTAGACACGTCCGAGGGGGGAGTCCCCACCCACACGTCCTCAGGAAGGGTCACTTCCTCCATCCTCGGCTGCTTTTCTAGCGACTCCGAGGGTTTCTCTGCCTCCCAGGAGACAGCAACACCCTTTTTCATTTGTACCCGCATGTAGTATATTTTCATGCCCCTCTTCTCTTTGTTCATATGTAGAGAGGTTGCACAGGTCTTGTAGGATGAAGGGGAGGAGAAGGAGACATGTGGTGACAGGGGAGCTATCTCCCCTTGTTCTTGAAGATGGGCTAGGGGTGCTCTAGGCTGGGGACTGTCTCGATGCAACTTCCAGACTCCTGGGAAAGGAAATTAGAAACATAAGAACATGTATGGGTCCTTCCAGGAGCTGAGGGTGTTGTGGGGAGGGACATCCGCATGACATAGTTGTGTCATGAGCTTGGAGTTTGTTGGTCATAGAATGAGGTGGGTTATGTGTTGGCATCTGTGGGTTCTTCATCTGTTGGCGGGGTAGCAGATACTGGAGCCATATCTGTGTGCAGGGGTGTAGAGTGTGGTACAGGGGCATGCTGTGGTATGTGAGGGATGCTGGTGGGTGTGTTCACGAGGAGCAGGTGAGTTGGGGAATATCATCGATGTGTTACTTGTGGGAGATGGGCTGTGGTATAGGAGGAGGGCCCTGGGGAATCGCCTGCTTGGGGCTGGTGTCTGGGCTGAGAATGGCTGAGTGGAGAGCAGATGCTCGTGGCAGGTGTGTGGACCTGAGTGGCATGGTCCTGCCCTTGGGCTGACCTCAAGAACTCTGTCCTTCTCTGGAAACAAAGGCAAAGACAAGCCCTACATGTCCCTCAGAAGATGCTAAACCTGATCCCTCTGCCCTCCACTTCAAGCTCAGACCTCTTTAGCCCCTCTCCTTAACTTCCCCACCATGGTGGGACCAAGACTCACACACACCCCACGCTGAGCTTGTCCATGCCCTCCTAAAGCTCAGATGTCCTCCCCAGGCTCCTCCACAGGGCCCTGACCACCTCTGAGAACCCTGGGTCTCTGCTCAGCCTTGTTGGGATCTATGTGTCCCTGCTCCAGAGCCAAGCACCCCTACACTCAAGGATTCCCATACCCTTACCACCATAGATGAGCTTGCGTGGAGAAGAAACACAGGAGAAGTATTCAGAGGCAGAAGAGACCTCCCCTGACCCTTGGGGGCAGACTCGGGCCACTGCAGTGCATCCTAGCTGAGGGGGATCCTCTTGTGATTTTGAGATTCCTGGGAGAGAAATTAGAGGCTGAGAGAGAGAGTGGTGTGGACATGTTTGCTCAGCAGTCGTCTGTCCAACAAATATTTACCGAGTGTCTGACACATGTTAGTGACTACACATGGTTTGTAGTGTATGGTTTGCAGTGAATACACATGGTTTGGAGCATGTTTCCTGGTACATACTCCAGAATTCAATTAAAAATCAGTAACTATTCTGTTGGTGTATTTGGGGGGATGTAGGTCTGAGAGGTGACTGTAAGTATATAGAAATATGAGTGATGTGTATTAGCTAAGTCTGTGGTAAGTGTGGAGTCAGTGTGGTAAGCACGGTGAAAATGTGTGTATCCGTGTCTGTGGCATTTGTGTGCATGGTTTCTGTTTACAATTCAGGAATTATGGGACATGTAACTCTTCCTCATTACATGGTGTGGCTTGCATTTATGGCTTGTGTTCATTCATTCATTCAATAAGATTCAGTGAGCAGTCACTATGTATCTGGCACTATTCCATTATTATTCTGGTCTCTGGTAAAGCTGAGCATTCTTGTAGGGAAAGACAGACACTAAACAAAAATATAAATTATATAAAAATACAATCAGTACATAATACATCAGCGGGTGCCAGAGTTAGCAAATAAAAATACAGGACACCCAATTTTCAATGTGTGGTTTAATAAGGAGTTCATGTGTAGAGGTGTGTGATATTTCTGCTACATCAGTGTATATGAGTATATGAGTGACTGCGTCATGAAACACCCCTTACACATGCTGAGGGCCACCCACGTCCCGGCAGGATAACAAGAACTTTACCATGCAGACTTTATATCTGATAAGCACCCTACCCCCATTCTCCCCACTCTCTTTCCTCCACCACACACAGAAATATTCTGATGTGTAAGGGGCAGGGTAATCATTGCTTTCCCCATCCTGTCCCAGCTGCTGCCTGCTCCCAAGTCCCACCCTACAGCTGCCAGGGCCCTGGGCCCGGTGGGAGGTGCTGCTCTAATCTGGGGCCTAGGCCTCCAGCTAGAACTCTGGGGTGGGCTCCATTCTGCCCCGCTTCCTCACGTGACCAACCCCTCTCCCAGGGTGACTACTCACCTACACTTAATGCACGCAGGCACCCTATAGCTGAGGCTCTCAGGGCTCCCCACAGGATTCTAACTACATTTCTCACCCCCACCCCTGTGGTCTCAGGTCCTGGAAGGCCCTTCTCCTCTCCCTTGATCTCCTTCGGGAAATTCTTCCTGTTGAATAAATAAAACCTCCATGTTTTCTATAGGACCATCCCTAGACGAACAACCTCCTTTTGAAGAGCATTCCACTCCTTGAGATATTTTTCAACAAGGCCTTCAGCTCATGGGGCTTCTCTTTCCTCTTTGGTAAAAGGGGCCAAGTAACCCATGGGTCTGCCTCAGCGTCCTTCACATCCCCTAGCTCGTGACCCCAGGGAAAAAGCAAAGAGATGTAGAAAGAACTTGAAGATTGAGAAAAGCTGCATATCTAGGTCTGCACAGGCAGGGTACAGCCTCTGTGCATGCCACAAAGCCCTAGGCCTGCAGTCCCTGGAGAGTGCTCAAACCAGCAGGACTGACCTCCCATCTGCCTGGGGCATCTGGCCTTTCTGTGTCATCTCACACAGTGGGGACCTCCCCCGAGATGGACACAGCAACATCACCAAGACTCTGATGGTATCTTGCTCCCTGCTTCATATGTAACAGGTTCTCAGTACCCTCTTCCTAGAGAAGGCTCAGGTTGGCAGAAACCCTTGTGCCCCAGACAAGTTGCCCCCACATACCTCCTCCCTTCTCGGCAGTCTCCTGGGACTCTTCATTTTCCAGGTGTTTCCTCTTTTGTCGCCTTTTCATCGTCCCAACTAGAAGACCCCCTAGAAGAAGATGCCACGCGTCCAGCTCCGCCTCTTCGCTACAGGTTGGCCCTTCTTGGCTCTCCAGATACCCACTGAAATGACTTGATAATTAAATCGAGTAAAAGCAGTCGAGTCTCCGAAGTGGCTGAAGAACTTGGACCACTTAAAGCAGCAGCACTGCCCAGTGCTCTCCACAGCGCAGGGCTGTTAAGGTTCAAAGGTCGTCAGGCCCACGGCAGGATTCTCTGACCTCAGTGATGACATCAGAGCATTCTGTGGACCTAGGGGCAAGGCTGTCTCTGCAACAGCACAGACCTCATTTTCAAGAACAATTCCTTTTTCCCAGTAGAACCTCGCCCATGAATTCAACTCTCACATCTTTCAAATGTAGCAGGATATTTTGAGATGTTAATCTGTTCCTGTTTATTTTTTTTTCTTTTCTCCCTTTATTTCACTCTTTCCCTTCTGCATTCAAGTGGGTAGCAGAGCCTGTGTTTGCTGACCAGTGGAAGAACAGGGCAGGGTGTAGCAGCAATGGCATGCTGATGATCTTGGCTTTTATTTCTGAAATCCCAAACACCACAGAAAAAGAGAAGATACTTGAGCAGAAATGTAACAGAAGCAGGTTTTTGAAATTACATACTGTCTTGTTTCCCTCTTGGAATGTTGAAAAGCGCTAATTAAGTCAGAGAGGGACGCCTGTGGATCCTGGAGGAGAAAAGGCCTCTCAAGTGTGGTTGGAGGGGTAGGTGGGGCAAAAATTCTAGAAGGAGATGGCTGTAGTGTGCATACAAGCAGAATCATGGCAATCTGTCCCACACCTGGCACATGCCTGCTCAGCTGCTCAGTCATGTCTGCCTCTTTTTGACCCCATGGACTACAGACTGCTAGGCTCCCTATCCATGGGATTTTCCAGGCAAGAATACTGGACCAGGTTACTATTTCCTTTTCCAGGGTATCTCCAGAGATAGAACCTGGGTCTCCTGCATTGGCAGGTAGATGCCTCCGCTGAGCCACAAGGGAGGCCCACATGGCACAGGAGCTACCAAACCTAAAGGAGGCAAGGCGTCCGAGCCAATGGATGTCTTCACTACACTGTGTGCTCCAGTCGACAATGACCATGCTTCCGTCCCCTCCCTCAAAACCTTGGCCCTGTATGACTTCCAAATAGGGATGGATGGAAATCCAAAGAGGACACCAGCAGGATCAGGGCTTAAGATACAAATTAAATGGAGTTGTAAAAAAAATGGTCAACTATTTCTTGCACACCTCTGCTTGTGGGCTGTAATTCATACCAGTTAAAAGTGGCAATCCATCTGGATCCTCCTGACTCCACTCTAGAATTAGGGTACACCGCATTTCGAGGTGTTGGCCAGGATCCAGTGGGAGTGCTGGCACACATGGATGGGTGGACTCCCAGAAGTCACTGCTTTCATTAGAAACACCCTGGGGACTGAGGTGGGCCCCCATTAGAAAGGGCATTGCAGAATGACTGAAAGTGTCCAGCAGCGAAGAGAGTGAAGAGAGGACAACAGCAGCCTCATGAGGATTTGCTGATGAGTGAATCTTCCTGTTTCTTGCTGGATCCCAAGAAAAGAAGGGACATGGGGGATTTTTTCTTTTAATTATTTTTTGTGGTAGGAATTTTTAAACATACACAAAGTAAAAAGAATGATATAGTAGGAATGCAGTGCCGTTTACTCATCATTCAGTTTCAACAATTATTAATATTCTGCCATTCTTGTTCTGACACACATACACACACACATACACACACACTCATTCTCACACTTAGCTTTCTGCTCATTTATTTTAGTTTAGGAGTTTGGGTAGGGTGGGGGAAGAGTTCTATTTTAATGCAAATCTCAGACATTATGTCATTTCTCCTTAACTGTAATAGTATTTATCTCCAACAGATAAGAACTTGTTTCTAACATAACAACAACATCATTATCTCACCCCCAAAATTTAATCATCATTTCTTCTTAGCACAATAACCAAGCCATACTCAATTTCCTCCAATTGGGTTAAAATGTCTTTTTTATACATGGTCCATTGAAATCAAAGTTTAAACAAGGTCCACATGTTGCCATTGGCTGATGTGTCTGTTAGTCTACAACAGCTCTCCCTCCTTTTTTTGGCACTGATTTATTGAAGAAACTAAGTAATTTATCCTGTAGAATTTTCCACAGAAGTCTATTGACCATATTTCTGTGATGTTATTTAAGATGCTCCCTTTCGCCTAATTTTCCTTATAAACAGTCAGAGCTAAAGAATTAATTAGATTTAGATGCAATTTCATGTTACTACAAGCTTATTTTATAAGTGATGCTGTGTACTATCCTATTGCTTTGCAACAGAAAGTAGAAAAATTGTCCCATTTTTAATGAAGTTAAGATTGACCAGTGAGTTCAAGTACTGTCAGGTTGATCCCTCGTATTTACAAGTTTCACATCCACAGATTCAACCAACCTCAGATAGAAACTTGATTTATGTTTGGTTGACTCTAAAGACGTGTATTTACTGAAAAAAAATCCACCTATAGGTGGATTCAAACCCACAAATTCAAACCCACGGTGTTCCAGACTCAGCTATAGTTCCAAGTCCAGTGTAGAGGGTCAGGGGGTTCCCCACACCACCAAGTGAGGACCGCATACTGAGAGCTGTACAAATGCAGCTCAGTTCTGACACTACCTACTCAAAGACAGCGCCAGACTCCACAGATGAAGGCCTCAGTCCTACGGGAGCACATACACACTCAGATGCCAGTAGCAAATCAAGGTTGCCACCTGTGCTTCAGTTGCTTTGAGCATCAGTAATTCATCCACACAAAGTGGAGTCACAGAACTCAGAGAAACATGTTACTTACTACATATTATTAATTATATATATAATGCTATATATATATATATATATATAAACTCAGGAACAGTCAGATGGAAGAGATGCATAGGGAAAGGATCCAAGTCTTTCCTGCTCTCTGAGCACGCCTTTTCCTCAAGTTCTCCACATGGTCACCAGCTCAAAAGCAGTCCAAACCCCTTCTTTTGGGTTATTATGGAGGCTTCATAATATAAACATGATTGATTAAGTCATTTGCTTTTGGTGAATCATTCAACCTCCAGCCCTCTCTGACCTCCCCAGAGGGGTGAGAATGAAAATTTCAACCCTCTAATCATTTGGTTGGCTCTACTAGCAACCAGCCTTCACCCTTAGTTGGTTTCCAAAAGTCACCTCATTAACGTAACAAAAGACATTTTCATTGCTCTCAGCACTTAAGAAATTCCAAAGGTTTTCAGAGCTCTATGCCAAACATATAGAAAACCAAATATCAATGCCTTATTATATCACACAACCACCTTCATTCCCACAGCAATGCCTTCAAGAGATTGTACAGTCTATATTTCAGTATTTTCAGTGATAGGGAACAATTCCCCCCAAACCATCTCTGACATTTATCTACAGAAAACTTAAGAAAAAGAAAGACCTTCAATATCCCTGGGGCTTTCCCCATGCACCCCAGTTATACTCTTTGGAGACCATATCCATCAGAATAAACGATCATTTCATTGTAACAAGTAATTCCCCAAAATCTCAATGGTTTAAAAAAAACAAAGTTTCCTTTCCGACTCCTTGCCGTCCATTATGAGCTGGCTAGGAATTCTGATCCTCATAGTCCTTATTCCCGAACCCAGGCTGACAAAGATATCTCTCTCAATCATCTTTGTAGAGAGAAAGAATTCTGGAGCCTTACATTGGTAATGTGAGTTCTGGCCCCAAAGTAACACACATCACGTCCACCCAAAATTGTGGACCATAATCTTATTGTATGTCTCCCCATTTTCTAGATTCATTAGGCAAAAATAATTGTGGACAATACTACTGAATAGCACAGAAACTATATAGTAAAATTCTAATGAAGCGAAGTGAAGTTGCTCAGTCGTGTCCGACTCTTTGCGACCCCGTGGACTGCAGCCTACCAGGCTCCTCCGTCCATGGATCGGGTTGCCATTTCCTCCTCCAGGGGATCTTCCAGATCCAGGGATCAAACCCACGTCTCCTGCATTGCAGGCAGATGCTTTAACCTCTGAGCCACCAGGGAATACAAGACATGACATAGCTTTTTGTGAAGCTATGCATTCACAAAATTAGAGCTAGAACTCAGATCTCTTAGATCATGATTCAGAACCTTTTTCCACTAGGCTCTGTTAGAATTTTTATACCAGGGCAATGTAGTTGGGATAATATTACATTTACTTCATTCTTTGTTTTGTTTCTTTTTTTTTTAAATTTATTTATTTATTTTTAATTTTTACTTTACAATTCTGTATTGGTTTTGGCATAGATTGACATGATAGATTCAAGAGGGAGGGTTTGGAAGCCCCTAAAACACTTACCTTAAACTGAAAATCAACTGGAAAATAGTCTCACTGTCTTTTGAAATGTTTGACCTGGTAAAGATTAGAGGAGAAGGCAATGGCACCCCACTCCAGTACTCTTGCCTGGAAAATCCCATGGATGGAGGAGCCTGGTGGGCTGCAGTCCATGGGGTCATGAAGAGTCGGACATGACTGAGTGACTTCACTTTCACTTTTCACTTTCATGCATTGGAGAAGGAAATGGCAACCCACTCCAGTGTTCTTGCCTGGAGAATCCCAGGGACAGGGGAGCCTGGTGGGCTGCTGTCTATGGGGTTGCAAAGAGTCGGACACGACTGAAGCGACTTAGCAGCAGCAGCAAAGATGAGATGTCTGGGAGTCTTTTATATTCTGAATATAGGGAATACAAAGGAAACAATCTTCCTGAGACTTTAAGAAACAATGACAGAAAAACTCTTGACTCCCACTTTGCTTTCTGATTATCTTGTTGACACTTCAGTTCTTTGAGTAATAGAGGTGGCAACAGTTAGAGTTTAGCCAAGATAAAAGTATATATGATAGTGTGGCAGCCCCTGCAGAACCACATTACAGAGTAAATGCTTTAGCTCAGTCCCTATTTGCTCATAGGTCTGCGCAAAGTAACAAATGGTTCTGAAACATTTATTCCAAATAGCTTTGTTCTTATTACTTTAAAGATGACTTGGCTGCCAAACATTTGCTCCGTGATGAGAAAGAACATGTACATGGGAGGAAGATTTATGCATTAAGATATGCTGCTTATTTTGCTCCTGCAGATACAATGCACTTCCAAAGAATTAGAGGCAATCTTCCTCTCTTACCCAAATTGTAGATAAATGAGTATGTCATTCCCCTTCCCTTCAGTGCATCCTAGCCATAGTTATTTTCTTTAAGAATATTATTCCCCTGCTCAAATCTTAAATGGCTTCTTAATATGAGAAGAATAAAATCTAAAATATTCAACCAAACATTCAACACCCAGCAGGGTTGAAGACCCTACTGAGTTTTCCAAGCTAAACATAACACTTGCCTTCAGCCTTCACTCAGCTACATCAAACTTCCTGCCTTCAATCAGAGGATAGTCCCTTGCTCAAGTCATTTCTTTCAAAAGTGAAAGTTTTCAAAGTACAACTTGTTTCTAAGTTCAACTAAAATCCTACTTTCTACAAGAAGCCCTTCCAGACATCCCGGTGAGAATGGACCATACATTTTCATAGCATGTTAGTTGTACCTCTGTGATAATTCTTCTCATATTCTTTATCCAGGGAGACTCTTAATAGATGTGTCTGATTTCCTCACAACATAGGATGTGAACCCTTGGAAGGTAGAGGCCAAGATTCCTTATATCCAAATTTTCCACAGCTTCTTGCACTAAGTATGATAGCGAGCAGGACCATATGGGACTCCTGGGCAAAAAAAATCTTTCTGGGTCCCCCTTGTCTTGATTACAGGAAACAAGCTTCATTCAGCTTCCATGTCCTTCCCCGAGCTCCAATCAGTTTAGTTCAGTCACTCAGTCATGTCTGACTGTGATCCCATCGACCACAGCACACAGCTTCCCTGTCTGTCCATCACCAACTCCTGGAGCTTGCTCAAACTCATGTCTATCGAGTCGGTGATGCCATCCAGCCATCTCTTCCTCTGTCATCCCCTTCTTTCCTGCCTTCAATTTTCCCAGCATCAGGGTCTTTTCCAGTGAGTCAGTTCTTTGAATCAGCTGGCCAAAGTATTGGAGCTTCAGTTTCAGCATTAGTCCTTCCAATGCATATTCAGGACTGATTTCCTTTAGGATTGACTGGTTTGATCTCCTTGCTGCCAAGAGACTCTCAACAGTTTTCTCCAACACCACAGCTCAAAAGCATCAATTTTTCAGTGCTCAGCTTTCTTTACGGTCCAACTCTCACATCCATACATGACTACTGGAAAAACCATAGCTTTGACTAGATGGACTTTTGTCGGTAATATCTCTGCTTTTTAATATGCTGTCTAGGTTGGTCATAGCTTTTCTTCCAAGGAGCAAGTGTCTTTTAATTTCATGGCTGAAGTCACCATCTGCAGTGATTTTGGAGCCACCCAAACTAAAGTTTGTCACTGTTTCCATTGTTTCCTCATCCATTTGCCATGAAGTGATGGGACCAGATACCAAGATCTTTGTTTTTTGAATATTGACTTTTAAGCCAATTGTTTCACTCTTCTCTTTCACTTTCATCGAGAGGCTCTTTAGTTCTTCTTTGCTCTCTGCCATAAGGGTGTATCATCTGCATATCTGAGGTTTCTGATATTTCTCCCTGCAATCTTGATTCCAGCTTGTGCTTCATCCATTCTGGCAATTCACATGATGAACTCTGCATATAAGATAAATAAACAAGGTGACAATATACAGCCTTGACATACTCCTTTCTCAATTTGGAACCAGTCCGTTGTTCCATGTCCAGTTCTAACTGTTGCTTCTTGACCTGCATACAGATATCTCAGGAGGCAGGTAAGGTATGGTCTGGTGTTCCTATCTCTTTAAGGATTTTCCACAGCTTGCTGTGATCCACACAGTCAAAGGCTTTAGCATAGTCAATGAAGCAGAAGTAGATGTTTTTCTGGATCTCTTGCTTTTTCTATGATCCAATGGATGTTGGCAATTTGACTTCTGGTTCCTCTGCCTTTTCTAAAACCAGCTTGAATATCTGGAAGTTTTCAGTTCACATGCTGTTGAAGCCTAGTTTGGAGAATTTTGAACATTACTTTACTAGCATGTGATATGAGTTCCAATATGTTTCAGGTTCAAAAAGTTGATAATTAGGAAAGGGAGAGGTTGAGGAGACAAGCAAGGAACAGTTAAAAGAAACAATAGTGCAGCCGTGGGCAGGGTCCTGGTTCCCTCTCAAGGGATATATTCAATAGTATTTTTGAGCTGTTTTGCAGATACTTAAATCTCTACCAGGTGGGAGAAGTTAAGAGTATGCTGGACACAAACATGTAAACCCCAGACGTGGAATCAGAAGTTTAATGATGTTCACTCCCACTTACCTCATCCCTCAACCAATCAGAAGAATGTCCACAAGCTGATCATGCCCTCTTTGAATCATTTCTATAAAATTCCTCACTTCCCCCTCCAAGTCGGGGACACACAGTTTTGAGCATTAGTTCACTGTGTTCCCCTTTGCTTGGCAAAGCAATAAAGCTACTCTTTTCTACTTCATCCAAAACTCTGTCTCTAAGACTTAATTCAATGTCAGTTGGGCTTTCCTGCTGGCTTAGAATGTAAAGAATCTGCCTGCAATGTAGGAGACCTGGGTTTGACCCTTGGGTCTGGAAGATCCCCTGAAGGGAATAGCAACCCACTCCAGTGTTCTTGCCTGAAGAATCCCATGGACAGAGGAGGTGGGCTACAGCCCAAGAAGTCATAAACAGTTGGACTAAACTTTCACTTTCAGGGTGCAGAGGTTAGATTCAGCTTCAAGTATGAGCTCCCCTATTTGCTCCCCTACCCCACAAAAATTAAAAGCTTAAATAAATTGCCAAAGTAGTGGATCTTCTTCCTCCCTAGGCCAAACAAGGTAGGTCCTGACCAGTAGCCTCTCTTATTTGTTCCCACATGAGCACAGAAGTGCAATCTCTTTATGCTAAGAAAGATGTCCATTCGCTATGTTCATACATTTGAACAAAAGTGGGAGACTTGTTCATCCTATGACCTGTGTAACCCACCCAACCCCCTTCATCTCCATTTGAATCTATTTTTACACTGCCTAAAATTTAACCATAGAGAGTCAGTACTTTGAATATTTTACCCTTCAAAGATTTTTATTAAAATACAAATAATCTCATAAAAAGTGGTGTCTTAACCTAAATCACTGTCAGTCACAGTTTTAGCAAAGACTAAGGAAAAACAGGCTAAGAATTAGGCCATTTAAAAAATGTTATTGAAAATATAGTGACGAGGGGAAAAAGAAATATTATCTGGTATAGAGTTAGATGTTGGAGAGATGGTGAAAAGGTACCAACATAAATAGTCAACATTCTCATAAATTTGCAACAGATAAAATCTGTCTGAGATGGTGCCCCAGTGTGAAACAATGTATTAAGGATGTAAGACATATTTATCCACTGGAAATTAATACCGTCAGTAACCTGAGCTAAGACTCAGAGAGTTCAAATAACTAGGGGTGAGAAGAACATTATAAGTTTATTTACAAAAGATCCCAGAGATTGGGGTAAAACCCACAATTGTAAAGGATGTCTTCCCATCAGAGACTTAGCTGCTATGTATGAACTTTAAGCAAAGGAAGCTGCCTTAGAAAGCAAATGATGACTAGTGCCCAGAAAAACCTCTGGGCCAAAGGATTAATATGAATTGAGTTCCATCTTCCTCTAAATCCATTTGGTAGAGTTTTGAAAATCTCCTCCATGAATCTAATCCATTTGACATCAATTCATGGAAGTAAATGAGATTAACAGAATCTGACCAAGATCTCAGTGTCTCTTCCAAAGAATGGACAGAAACATTCACAGATACCATGCTTAAAATGCTTCTTAGTCTATAAACCATGCTTCCCTGCCGTTTATAGCTCTGAAAAGAATTAGTAACCTACTCCTAGGTGTGACAATTCGGGTCACTAAAGATTAGATATTGCCATGAGCCCACAGAGTCTGCCCTGCAGAAAGCAATGAAGTCAGTCAAACCGCTACTCCTTTTGCTGGAATATTTACTGTTGACACTTCAAGAGTTCATCGTAGACTGAAAACAAAAAATGTCTGTCAATTACTTTCAGTACTTAAATGGGTAAAAAGAGCTGGAATTTCAAAACAGCTGAATACCCTTACCTGACACAGAGCTGGGAACAGTGCAAATAGCATCGGAGTAATTTTTAAGGTGAATTTCAAGTATGAATCACTTTGGTTCTGTCTCTTAGATGTCCTGAAATTGCCATCTTGTTGAAATTTGGGAAAGAATTCAGGCTCTGTCTTTCCCCAGGGAGAGCACGCAGTTACAAGTTTTACAAATGTAGAGTTTGTACATAGAGCAAAGTTAGACTTTCCCACTATTAGAGCCTGACAATACTTGATACCTGATAAAATCATTGTCAGATAACATTTATAAGAACCCAGTTGCATGGGATGGGGTGCTATGTTGAGGATCACAAATTGAACAGTTACAGCAAAGGCTTTCAGGTACCCACAGTTTAAGGCAAGAAAATTAGTATACAGGAAAGGCAAAATTTTTAAATGGCAGACCCAATTACAGGGAACCAAGTACTGCTTTGCTATTATAGATTCTTCATATTCCTGGCCACCCATCCATCTATCCATCCCCCAAAACGTATTCCAACCCTGGTGACAAAAGTGAAGCCAAACCTGGAAGGTGCTCAGTCCATTGGTACTGAGATGCTTAGGGTTGGGAAAGACTCATGTTTGTGAAATCCAACCCATGATACCTTTGAATTTCCTCTGCCATGGCTCCACCAAGTAATTACTGGGCACATGTTCCAGGACCTTCAGGGACGGGGAATCCACCACTTCATTAAAAAAAAAAAAAAAAAAAAAAACAAACAATTTTTGGAAAAAAAAAAAAAAAAAAAATTCCCCCTTGAAAACACAAATCTACTTCTCCAGAGGCTGTTGAATCTTTTTTCCACAGACAAAAAAAAAAAAAAAAAAAAACTACCTTCCTCTAAGGCAGTCCCTCTAATATTCAAAGACTATTATCTTAGACCTTCATACCTTTTCTTCAGCAGTACAGCCCTATTCCCTCAAACATCCAGACTTCATTTTCTCATTGAGATCCAAACTTTCTCCCGAATATGTCCTAGTTGCTTTATATTGGTCTTAATGTACATTGCTCAGAGGGCTTCCCAGGTGGCCCTAGTGGTAAAGAACATGCTTGCCAATGAAGGAGATATAAGAAATGCAGGTTTGATCCCTGCAACCCACTCCAGTATTCTTTCTTGGAGAATCCCATAGACAGACGGAGCCTGGTGGCCTACAGTCCATGGGGTCATAAAGAGTCGGACATGACTCAAGTGACTTAGCACGCATGCTCATTTGCCAGAACTAAACACAGTATTCCAACCAAGGTCTGACCAAGGCAAAGTAGAGTGGGGTTCTTACCTTACCCATCACACATACTTCTGTTAAGACTGGCTTTTTGGTGCCCACATCAAACTGCTAACTCTGGGGACTTCCCTGGTGGTCCAGTGGCTAAGATTCCATGGTCTCAATGCAAGGGGGCCTGGGTTGGATCCCTGGTCAAGGAACTAGATTCTGCATGCTGTGGCTTGGACCTGGCACAGCAAAATAAACATTTTTTAAGAAGAAGAAAAAACAACAACAACAAAAACAAAAACTCTGCTAACTTACTGAGCTGATGCAGCCACTTTAAAGTACCAATGTCAAAATTTAAAACCATTATTTCTTACCAAGTAATGGGCCTCTGGCAGAAAGTGAAGAGGAACTAAAAAGCCTCTTGATGAAAGTAAAAGAGGAGAGCGAAAAAGCTGGTTTAAAGCTCAACATTCAGAAAACGAAGATCATGGCATCCAGTCCCATCACTTCACGGGAAATAGATGGGGAAACACTGGAAACAGTGTCAGACTTTAATTTGGGGGGGCTCCAAAATCACTGCAGATGGTGACTGCAGCCATGAAATTAAAAGACGCTTACTCCTTGGAAGGAAAGTTATGACCAACCTAGATAGCATATTCAAAAGCAGAGACATTACTTTGCCAACTAAGGTCCATCTAGTCAAGGCTATGGTTTTTCCAGTAGTCATGTATGGATGTGAGAGTTGGACTGTGAAGAAAGCTGAGCACCGAAGAACTGATGCTTTTGAACTGTGGTGTTGGAGAAGACTCTTGAGAGTCCCTTGGACTGCAAGGAGATCCAACCAGTCCATTCTAAAGGAGATCAGTCCTGGGATTTCTTTGGAAGGAATGATGCTAAAGCTGAAACTCCAGTACTTTGGCCACCTCATGCGAAGAGTTGACTCATTGGAAAAGACTGTGATGCTGGGAGGGATTGGGGGCAGGAGAAGAAGGGGACGACAGAGGATGAGATGGCTGGATGGCATCACTGACTCGATGGACGCGAGTCTGAGTGAACGCCGAGAATTGGTGATGGACAGGGAGGCCTGGCGTACTGCAATTCATGGGGTCGCAAAGAGTCGGACACGACTGAGCGACTGAACTGAACTGAATGGGCTTCTGCAGAAGGAAATGGCAACCCATTCCAGTATTCTTGCCTGGAAAATCCCATGGACAGAGGAGCCTGGCAGGCTACAGTCCATGGGGTCACAGTCAGACACAATGGAGTGACTAACAACAAAATGGGCTTCTCTGGTGGCTCCGATTGTAAAGAATCCACCTGCAATGCGGGAGACCTGGGTTTGATCCCTGGGTTGGGAAGATCCCCTGGAAAATGGAACGGTTACCCACTCCAGTATCCTTGTCTGGAGAATTCCATGGACAGAGGAGCCTGGTGGGCTACAGTCCATGGGGTTGAAAAGAGTCAGACACAACTGAGTGATTTTCACTTTGACAGTGTAGTTCTATAGGTTATCTAGATCTCTTCTGTTCCCCGACCCAAAGACCAACCATAAGCCTCACCCAATAAACATAAAAGCATGAGAAATGGGTAAAGTTTTCTGTCTTGTACATTCCTTTGAGGAAGTTGAAAGTTATTTGATTTGCCCAAGATCCTCAAAATACCCCAGATCAAAAACTGTCATCTCAAAACATGATGCACCTTGGTGAGCTATTTTGTAAATCTTTAAACCTCATGAAGGATATCTAATGCATTAAACCATTAAATGAATCCCATGTAATTAATATTATTAGTACAACATAGGAGACAGTCTGTCATCTGAACCACCTAATTCTGAAGCCCAGCCATATTTATAATGTTGACCCAGGACAGCATATCCTAAGCCTTGCTTTCCTCCCCTAGAAAGGAGGATAATACTCCCATCTTGCCATGTTCTTCTATAAAGTGCTTGACACAATGCCTGGCCTGTGGAGGATGGGCAGTAAATGTTAAGTCTCCCCACGCAGCACAGATTATTCCAGTTTGTGCTCCAGTTACCTTAATAGATTCCAAGCTCTTAGAGAAGGGGCCTGGGACTTGCTTGTCTTCACATCCCTCAAACCCTCAACACCCAGCCTGAGTACACACACATTCCTCTTGAATATAAATGTGAGCATTTGGCTTCAAATTCAGTTGTATATCACAAAGAAATAATTATATTTCTGTTCTGGCCTCTCAGTTTCAAAGGGATATTTTTAAATTCTCATAGAGTAGCTGAGATTACCTATTATATATATATATATAGAGAGAGAGAGACTCTCCTCAAGTCTCAGGCAATTGTGTTCAAATGAGGCTCAAGGTCTCATCTATTCAGGAAAACAGGTTGGCACTGACATTTCTAATACTCTTAATGTTGGCCCAACTTTTAGCTCTATTTCTCTCCTCAAGTAATGGTGTTTCAAGACACAGCTAAAACAGGAGGGGCCAGAGGAGGCTCTGATGGGGAAAACCAACCTCTGATATATCCAATTTCTGACCTATGGCTCAGTCAGCTCAGGGAAAGGTTTGTGGGTCCCCAATGCCTTCCCTGAGCAATAAAATTAAGAGAGTTCACTCCCACACAGCCTCAAGCAGGCTGAGGTAATTGTTACTGTTATGACTTTAGCAATGTGAGTGGGAGAAGATGAGAATTCTGAAAGAGATTTATTTACTGCAAAGCATCCCAAATATCTCACTAATCTGCTTTTCATTTGGCAAACTTCTCCATCATTAAAAGTGCCATGCTCAGCTCTGCGGTTTATGACAAAGCAAAAGATGCCCCTGGGAGGCCAAGCAGCAAAATGGAAAGAACGTGGGCTCTGGAACGAGTTAGATGCGGGTTTGATTTCCAAGTGTGCTACTTACTTGCTCTGTGACTGTGGGCAGTGTACCTTAGTCTGTTAGAACCCCAGCCTCCTCAGTGGTCAAGAGAAGATGATTGTCCTGTCCTGATTTATGAATATAGAGATCAGCCCGAGGCCCTTGGGCCCTGTGTTTGTTTCTCCTTTAAGGTTCAATGGTCACCTGCAAAATGAAGATCATAATAGTATCAACTGCATACACTTTGTGATGAGGATTTAAATGGGCAAATGTATATAAACTGTTTAGAACAGAGTCTGGCACAGAGCAAGTGCTATGTAATTGTTTGTTATCATCATTAACATTAAGGATTAAGTGACATGTGGAAAGAACACTTTGAATGGTCATTTGTACTTGCTACAAATGTGCTCAATACATGCACACTAAAATATCTCTCATAACTAAAAACATTTCCTTGGGGCATGAAGAAACTCCTTGGGTGGGAGGAACCTTTCAAAATTATACACTCAGAACTTGGGAGAAGGAGGGATCACATAGATCAAACCTGTTTACAGTGGAAACAAACCGATAGAGGTAGAGGAGGAAAGCAGGGACAAGAGGCAGAGGAGGGAGCTTCCCTGGTTGGGTGCACAGTTAACAGAAATGAAAATTCCAGGTCTTCTGATACCCTGATGACCCTCTTTTCCCCACATCATACTGCCTTTTAAGTGTAGTCTTGTTTTAGAAACAGCTTCCTATAAACAGAGTTCAGATTTTTCATGTGACCTCTGAGTCTCTCGGGTGAGAAGGCAATGGCACCCCACTCCAGTGCTCTTGCCTGGAAAATCCCATGGATGGAGGAGACTGGTAGGCTGCAGTCCATGAGGTCGCTAAGAGTCAGACATGACTTCACTTTCACTTTTCACTTTCATGCGTTGGAGAAGGAAATGGCAACCCACTCCAGTGTTCTTGCCCGGAGAAACCCAGGGACAGCAGAGCCTGGTAGGAGGCCGTCTATGGGATCGCACAGAGTCGGACACGACTGAAGCGACTTAGCAGCAGCAACAACAACTGAGCCTCTCGGAGGCTTTAATAAAGTGAGAATAAGGAAAAGTGGGCTCAGAATGGTTTAGGAAGATGCTGGGGATGTAAAGAGAGAGGACGGCTCTGCAACAAAACCCCAGCTCAGAGCAGACTATTTGCCTCACTCTGGACAGTGAAACAGGGGTGCTGCACCCAGATACTTGCCACCCACAAATCCAAATCCAGAAAGCTCTGTCTCCCATGGTTAATTTTTACTGCTGATTTTATGCTCCAGTTTAGATTTGTTTTGTTTTAAATGTACAGCATCACTGAGTTCCAGCTGCCTTACTCCTTAGCCCTAGGACTGAGAATCCTTTCCAGCTGATTTGATTTGCTCAAATAGAGAGCTACCTACCATGCAGGGAGGTAGAATATTCCCCTTCTGATTGGAAATACTAACTGGATTTCAATGGGTCTCCTATGTTTCCTTCCCTTCAACCAGGGAGACAGATCTAACCTAAGGCATTTTGCCTTTGAAAGCAATTTTCACTTCTATAGCTAAGTTGTTCCCCCTCCCCCAATTAACTGAAGAAACAGAAGCCAAGAATACATGAAAGAGAGCACAGAAAACAGAAGGGAAGAATCAGCCCCGAGTTGAACACAAATATTGATATTTGGGGTCCCCTAGGTTGCATCTAGCTCTATTTGGTGCTGAGATTCTGGGCCTCTCTGGCAGCTAACAGATATTAGTCTGCTAGAAAATACTAGTAAGTATTTTCATGAGGAACCAAGGGGAGGACAAGATGACAGTCTTAATATAGTTTTGATGTTTCCCAGTTTGTCCATGGCCTACCTACCCTCATGGACTAAAACAAGATGGTTGTCCATCTAAAAATAAAGACAAGGAGTATTAACAATCCTGCCCTGCTTTGAGATCCAAAAGGCAGAAGACTGCATGTCCAGCTTCTGCCTGGCTCACATTTACAACTCCAAGAAAGAATTCAGAGGTGGAGGCAAGAATTGTACCAGGGAAGGCTGCCAACTGAGAGAAAAATCTGTGCCCCTCTCTGAGGGCAGCCAGCCTGCCAACATGGGGGCTGAAGCAGAGGAGGAAGGAAACACATCATGGAACCCACAGGAGGTAGAAAGAACTGGGGCACAAGGAGGAGACAGCCCCTGGGACTTCGCTGGGGGTGGGTGAGGAGGTTTGCAACAGCCAAAGAGATAAAAAGTTTAAAATACTGGTTATTACCATTGATATGACCCCTTTTAAAACTCCAGGCTAGCATGGCCTGAGAAAATGGGCTGACACTGGTAACATCACCTCTTTCTGTTATCTCTCTACAATTTAATCTGCACACAGTGTTGTAATGAGCATCCCTAGTGGGCTTTATTCATCCAGATGAATGCTCTCCTGATGCAGGAGTTCCCACTACAAGAAATATAATTCTTGATTCTTAGAATTTAATTATGTGCTGCTCGTTGTATATTAAAGCAATTCACACTACCCTACCACAGGGGTATATGATTTGTATTACTTTTCTTATGAGTGAGACAGGCTGGTACAGAATCATCCATTTTCTCACTCAGGCTCCTTTGCAACTAATCCCACAGGTTTGAGAAATAGCAGGTCAGGGCTACAGGCACAGTGCATGTCCATGAGAGAATTTCCCTGCAAAGAAGCAATATAAAAAACTGTTAAATCAATTAAAACAAGGAGACCATTAGACTAACACATTAGCAGCCGACATAAAGTAACCGAAACCTAAGGCTGTAATGTCTCAAGGTTAAGAAAGTGAAACCTAACTACAACCAATCATAAATAGCCAACTCAGCTTTTCCAAACAATGCGACTGCTTCAGCCACTCAGATAATCCCCTTCCTTCGCTTCCCTTGCGTCTTCTCTATGAAGTCTTTCTCCCAGCTCCTGTATGTGGAGCATCCTAACCACTTCCCATTTGGTGCTGTCTGGTTCGAATCGAATTTGCTAAAATAAACTCAAAATTTGAATATGCCTCAATTTATCTTTCCCTGGTGGCTTAGACTGTAAAGAATCTGCCTGCAATGCAGGAGACCTGGGCTCGATCCCTGGCTAGAGAAGATCCTCTGGAGACGGAAATGGCAACCCCCTCCAGTACTCTTGCCTGGAGAATTCCAAGGACAGAGGAGCCTGGTAGGCCAGTCTATGGGGTGGCAAAGAGTAGGACACAACTGAGCAACTTTCATTTTCAGTTTCTCTTTTGACAGAACTAAGCAACATTAGTCCAGAAGATACCCCCAAAAAAAGCCTTAGCTAGAGCCTCGCCTTAACCTACATGGGTCTCAGTTTCCTCATGAGTTTAAAAAAAAAAAAAAATTCTTGCAGCCAAACAAATTTCATATGCCTCCCTTTGGAGTTCCTGTGAGGGCCAAAAGAGAATATCTGAAGCATTTTCTAATCTGTAACTCACTGTAAGAATATGAGGTCACCTAGCCCACTGAAATAATGGAACTTCATTTTCAGGTACATTAAAATACCTGCTTTCCTAACTGTGATTTACAATTGAATAGTTTATAAAATGCATCACTCCAGCTGCTAATGTGTAGATGATGACATGAAGTATGAAGGCAAAGAAAAAGACCAAATCCCCTTCCATCGTACTATCCAGGCAGTCTTAGCTCATATTAGAAAGCTCTGTATGATATTACATTCTAACATCCAATATTAAGCTTCCTTTTGGAGAGAAAAAAAAATATGTGCCAATACTAAGTTGTTCTTGCCAGGTTATCTTAAATGACTGTGGGTGTCTTCTTAAGGCACCTCACCAATCAGTGTGCCACCAACCTAGTGGAATGTGGCTGCACACACCAAAAGTGTGACTAGAGAGAAGCATCCATCCCATGAAAAAAAACTAGGGGCCTCTAGTGAACAGAAATTAAATTGGAGTCTGTGGGTGGTGACAGCAGAAGAAGTGGGTCATCCTTTTAAACCTCATTTCCTCCACAGTTTTATGTTAATAGAGACCCAACCACCAAAAAGTGAGTTTCCATATTGCCTAGGGAAAATAATGTCCAAATAATTTGAATATTTTTCAAATAACTTTCCTTAATACCCTATGCAACTGAGAAATCCCACAGGCTTGTAAATCTTAGCAAAGCCATTGTTTCCAACTCTAAACCCTGCCTTTGGGTTTGGCTTTCTCTCTTTCTTTATGGATAAATAACATTTTCAATCAAGCTGTTTTTCTTGTTACTCTGGGAACCAAGATCATTTTGCATAAACTTAATCCTCATTTTCAGGCTCTCTGACTTGACCTTCCCTTTTTCATCACTACTAGAACATGAGAGTCACACTCCAGACATCTCACGGGGTACAGGAGAGCTATTCTGTGCAGCGGGACAGTCACTTCTGAAGTCTTAAGAACAGGGTCACCTCCGAGAAGATGCTTCACACATAAGCCAGGTTCTCACTAGTAAGAATCACATAAGACTTCACTCAATGACCCCTCTGCTATGAATGCTCTCCTGTCCACTTTCCCTAGTAGCTTCCCCGATAGTTCAGTGGGTAAAGAATCCGCCTACAATGCAGGAGACCCCAGTTTTATTCCTGGGTCAGGAAGATCTGTTGGAGAAGGGGTAGGCTACCCATTCCAGTATTCTTTGGCTTCCCTTGTGGTTCAGCTGGTAAAGAATCCTTCTGCAAGGTGGGAGACTTGGGTTTGATCTCTGGGTTCAAAAGATCCCCTGGAGAAGGGAAAGGCTACCCACTCCAGTATTCTGGACTAGAAAATTTCATGGACTCTATACTTCATGGGGTTGCAAAGGGTCAGACATGACTGAGCGACTTTCACTTCACTTTAGTAAGAGTGGCCCACTCCCCACCTTTGCCCCCACTAAGGTGTTTACAAGCTTCAA
Source organism: Oryx dammah (assembly GCF_014754425.2). Classification (NCBI taxonomy): domain Eukaryota; kingdom Metazoa; phylum Chordata; class Mammalia; order Artiodactyla; family Bovidae; genus Oryx; species Oryx dammah. The sequence goes on along the minus strand of NW_024070189.1, from coordinate 75,528,939 downwards.
TCACAGCATTTCAGTCATCTGCTTGCTTGTATTTCTGTCAACCCTCACCGGACTGAAAACTTTTACAAAGGCAGCACCTTTGTCTTATTTATTTTAGGATTCCTCAGATCATGCTTGCCAATGACTGGTATGTAATAGGCCATAAAGAAATGTCTCTTGAAGGATTAATTTAATTGACAAGTTGATTGATTGAATCAATGCCACAGAAGAAAGCTCCTTGTAAATCTCCCATCACTAGACAAATGTAAGTCATTATTACAAGGAATTCCATGGGTAAGCTTTGAACTTGAGTTAATTAGGCAATTGCTCAAAGTCAAGAGGTAATGGACCTTTTCATAGCATGCTTTGTTTTTGTTTATTTATTTAATCCAGACAGTTGCCAAGAATTTATATACCTTAAGATAATAACACACTAAAAAAACAGCCCATGCATTAGAAATGCTGAGAAATACTCTCCTGGTTAAATTCAGTTCAGTTCAGTCGCTCAGTCGTGTCCGACTCTTTGTGACCCCATGAACTGCAGCACACCAGGCCTCCCTGTCCATCATCAACTCCCAGAGTTCACTCAAACCCATGTCCATCGAGTTGGTGATGTCATCCACCCATCTCATCCTCTGCCATCCCCTTCTCCTCCTGGTTAAATTAGCATTGTCCCTTAGAGACACAATGATGAAATAACAGACTTTAAGTTCCTCCTTGGGTACATCCTGGTGTCCTGGGAAGACCATTAATGCTAATACCAACACAAAACATTGAGGGGACTATCCTCAGGTGCCCATTTTGTTTTTACCAGTTTCTCTCAGTATGAGAGTACTTACAGGAAGTAGCTGTTTTGTTTTTTCTTTTTTCACAATTCAATTCATAAAACTTGGACACTAGCTCTGTGTTGGCTAAATACAAGAGATGCAGACAAGGATGTCACGGTGGCATGTGGGTTGCATGAAAGGGTCTTGACAATAGCACACATACCAGAATGCAGAATGAAAGCCATAAGACAAATGCATTCACTCCCCAGTGCTATGAGAGACAGAATAGGCCACCAGAGAAGATCAGAAAAGACTTCACAGAGGAGGTGGTATCCGTGATGAAAGTTAAACTTTGGACACAATATCAATTCACACAGACAGGGGGAACAGCATTGTGGGGTTGGCAGGGGAGCAGGGAGTGGCAAGATAGGGGGGATTCCAGGGAGGCATGATGCTGTACAGAAAGTCCAGCAGCAGGGCCAGCTCCCTTCATTTCTTTAAGTGTCCATTACATCTGCTCCTGGGATGCTCATCTGACTCTGGTAATAGCCAATTTGATATTAGCTGTATTCAATGTAAAATGACATTATTATCATGGTAAATTCCTCTCTTTTCACAGCAGCAATAAACATTATCTTGAAGCAATGGATCAAATACTACATTTATATAACATCCCTAGAGAAATTATTCATACATTTTGAGTATACTTTAATTACATTTTCTTTAATTTTTATTGAAATTCAAAACAAATACTTCTCGGCCTTTTCTGAAAATGATCTGTGCTTAGCATGTTAAAAATCTTTTAATTACTATAGCATAACATCTTGCCAAGTTCTTTATCATTTCATCCTTGCCAGATTCTGATATCTTAGAATCTGTATTAGAGTTAACTTAACTTCTTTGGAATTTTATTTGCATTTATTTACATTTTATTTATAAATGTTTATTTATATTTACAATTTATTTATATTACATTTTATTTACATTTATTTATTTTTAATTGGAGGATAACGGCTTTACTCTTTGGGATATTTTTAAGAGCTGGGAATGGGCATGTTTAACTCTATAAAATTTCCTAATTTCATCAAATTCTAAAACAGCCCCTTCAATCTGTGAAATTGGTTGAAATAAAGAATTGGTTTAATGGTATATCTCCCAAACTAATGTTTTATAGGATATTAATAGGTGTTTCATTAAAAAATGAAAAATATTAATGGAACAAAGTTAAGTAAAAGTTTCCACATTTATGTGTGGAATTTAAAACATTCAACAAACCAGTGAATAAAAACAAAAAGGAGACAGACTAGCAGAAACAGAGAATACACTGGTGGTTGCCAGTGGGGAGAGAGGAGGGAGAAGGGCATTATTTATAGGCATAGGGGATTAAAAATGGGGTTATTATATTATGGGATTATATGAAATTGTGTGTGTGAAACTTCTGAAAATTGTAAAGCGTTGTAGAACTTAAAGAATTTTTCATTCAATAAAAAAATTTTAATTAAAAAAATTCTTAGATTTGAATAGAGAAGATTATCTGAATATGTTTTTAAACTGTTCTTAGAGTAGGTGATTCAATATCTGACAAAATAAAGGGTATATACAACTAGACACCTCAGGAGTCTATGACTTTACTCCAACAATACTGCCTTTACTCAAAATATTTTTGAACGCCTCTTAAAATTTCCTTTAGTTTATGACACAGTCTCAGTGATGACAAATTTTCATATTATAAATAGATTTGGAGAATCGACAGACATTTAGAGCCAGATCAGGAAAATACGGTAAATGGTATTTTGATCAACTGGAATCTCCTGTCAAGTAATGATACCAATTTTCTGTATAACTTATGAAGTGGTTCCAAAATCATTAAGACCAGAACTCAAAATCAGTAAGACCAGAACTCAAAAGTGCTTTAAATAATGGTGACATCATTAGAAAAGACAACTTTCTCCACAAAGAATGTGACAAATTAAGACTTTGTTATAAACACTGAGATGGTTGTTCATAATAGTTCTCAATCTCACGTTTCACATTTTGTTCAAAAGTAACTTGCTAAGGCAAATTCTTAAAGAACTTGTTATATGCTACCTAGCAAATGGGTTATTTCCCTTTAAAGTGTTGTTTGAAAGGAGAGATAAGGCTTATTCTCTCTGCTGTGGCTCCCTCTCCTTTTCAAGGTAGGAAAAAAATCTGAGAGAATATATTTGAGAACAATATATCTGACAAGGGGTTAATATCCAAAATATATTATACAAAAAACATATGCAATTCAACATCAAAAAACAAACAATCCAATCAAAAACTGGGCAGAGGAGCTGAACAGACATTTTCCCAAAGAAAGCACACAGATGGCCAGCAGACACATGAAAAGATGTTCAACATTGCTTTTCATCAGGAAAATGCAAATCAAAATGACAATGCAATACCAGCTCACACCTGTCAGAATGACTACATCAAAAAAGACAACCAATAAACATGTAACAAGAAGTATATGAAAGGGAATCCTCACACATCATTGGTGGGACTATGGACAACAGTATGGAGGTTCCTCAAGAAATTAAAAACAGAACTACCCATACATTCCAGCAATGTATGAAACAAGGAAAACAAAAACACTAATTTGAAAAGATATATGTGTTCCAATGCTTATTACAGCACTATTTAAATAGCCAAGATACAAAAGAAACCTAAGTGTCCATACACAGACAAATGGATAAAGATGTGGGATATGACAAAAGTACAAATATTTCGCAGAATATTTGATAAAAAATATCAAATCTTATCATTTGCAACAGCATGGATGGACCTAAATGGTATTATCCTAAGTGAAATAAGTTAGAGAAAGACAAATACCACATGGTCTCACTTACATGTGGAATTTAAAAAACAAAAGCAAATAAACACGAAATGAAAACAGAATCATACATACAGAGAACAGGTGGTTGCCAGAAGGCAGGGGTGGGGAGGGAACGTGAAGCAGATGTAGAAGATAAGAAATACAAACCTCCAGTTATATGATAAATAAACCATGGGAATATAACAGCATAAGGAATATGATTAGTAATATTTTAACAAGTTTATATATGGACAGATGGTTACTAGAGTTATCATGGTGATCATTTTATAATATATGCAGTGTCAAATTACTATGTAGTAACCTAAACTAATATAATTACATACATCAACTGTTTCAACTATTTTTAAAAAAAAGGTTTTCCAGAAATGAAAATAAGTGAGTAAGTGATAGTTGCTCAGTCATGTCCAACTCTTTGCAACCCCAAGGACTGTAGCCTGCCAGGCTCCTCTGTCCATGGAATTCTCCAGGTAAGCTGGGGCAAAAACTACTTGTTGTTTACAGCAGGTGTTCCCAACCTCCAGGATCTAATGCCTGATGATTGAGATGAAGTTGACTTAATAATAATAGAAATAAAGTGCACAATAAATGTAATGCACTTGAATAATCCCAAAGCTATCCCTGAACCCCAGTCTATAGAAAAACTGTCTTCCACAAACCCAGTGCCTGGTGCCAAAAAGATTGGGCACTGCTCATCTACAGAATACCTATTCTTTTCTTCTTTCTCAGTAGCAGAATTCAGTTTTGTTGGGACCATAATACATTTAGCTAAAACAAAAAACATTTCCCCACCTCCTTTGTGGTTGCTATAGTTACAGGACACAGTTCTGGCCTAAGAAATGAAGGCAGTAAAATTTCCTAAAAGAAGAACAGAATCAATTGGTAGTGCTGCATCCTACTAAAGCACAGGCATAATGCTGAGATGCTGGAGGTGGGATTACCCTTCTACAAACTTATGGTTACTAAAGAAGAAAGGTAGAGGAGAGAAAAAGTAGGAGATTGGGGTTGACATCAGTCAATTCAGTCACTCAGTCATGTCCTATTCTTTGCGACCCCATGGACTGCAGCACACCAGGCCTCTCTGTCCTTCACCAACTCCCAGAGCTCACTTAAACTCATGTCCATCAAGTTGGAGATGCCATCCAACCATCTCATCCTCTGTTGTCCCCTTCTCCTCCTGCCTTCAATCTTTCCCAGCGTAAGGGTCTTTTCCAATGAGTCAGTTCTTTGCATCAGGTGGCCAAAGTATTGGAGGTCCAGCTTCAGCATCAGTCCTTCCAATGAATACTCAGGACTGATTTCCCTTAGGATTGACTGGTTGGATCTCCTTGCAGTCCAAGGGACTCTCAAGAGTCTTCTCCAACACCACAGTTCAAAAGCATTAATTCTTTGGCACTTAGCTTTCTTTATGGTTCAACTCTCACATTCATACATGACCACTGGAAAAAACCATAGGTTTGACTAGACAGACCTTTGTAGGCAAAGTAATGTCTCTGCTTTTTAATATGCTGTCTAGGTCTATCAAAGCTTTTCTTCCAAGGAGAAAGCATCCTTTAATTTCATGGCTGCAGTCATCATTTGCAGTGATTTTGGAGTCCAAGAAAATAAAGTCTGTCACTGTTTCCATTTTTTCCCCATCTATTTGCCATGAAGTTATGGGACTGCTTAGTTTTTTGAATGTTGAGTTTAAGCCAATTTTTTGCTTTCCTCTTTCACTTTCATTAAGAGGCTCTTTAGTTCCTCCTCACTTTCTGCCATAAGGGTGGTGTCGTCTGCATATCTGAGGTCATTGATCTTTCTCCCTGCAATCTTGATTCCAGTTTGTGCTTCATCCAACCTGGCATTTCACATGATGTACTCTGCATATAAGTTAAATAAACAAATGGGGGCTTGACATACACACTACTATATATAAAACAGGTAGTTAAGAAGGACATAGGGTATAACACAAGGAACTCAACTCAATATTCTGTAATAACCTAAATGGGAAAAGAATCTGAAAAAAAAATAGGGACATGTATATGAATAACTGAACTGCTTTGCTGTACAGCTGCTGCTGCTGCTGCTAAGTCACTTCAGTCGTATCCGACTCTGTGCGACCCCAAAGATGGCAGCCCACCAATCTCCGCCATCCCTGGGATTCTCCAGGCAAGAACACTGGAGCTAACATAAAAATCAACCACACTTCACTATAAATTTTTTTAATTTAATGAAAAATATGAAATAAGTGACAAGGAGACAACATAGGGAATAGAGTCAATATTTCATAATAACTGTAAACAGGGTATAACTCAACTTCTCTGGTAGCTCAGATGGTAAAGAGTGTGCCTGCAATGCAAGAGACTCAAGTTCAATCCCTGGGTCAGGAAGATTCCCTGGAGGAGGAAATGGCAACCCACTCCAGTATTCTTGCCTGGGAAATCCCATGGACAGGTTGCAAATCACTATATTGTACACCTGTAACATATGATATTATACATCAGTTATATTCCATTAAAAAAATTGTAGAGAGAGACCAAGAGGAGTGCAGCCAGTTAGGACCTCCAGGAGACAGACACTGAATGACAGTTAGGAGTGCAACTCTGGGGTTATTGGGAGGGTAAAGATCAAAAGTGGTGTTGGGGGGTGGTGGGGGTTGGGCCACAAAATCCTTCAGATTTTCTCATTTGAAAATTTGACCACTCTTTTGAAAAGAAAGAGGGAAGAAGGCAGTATTAAAGAGGAGAAGCCTTGAATTGAAATGCCTATCTGACAAAAATCTCAGCAAACCCAATGGGACCCTCCAGAGTGGAGACTGTCCTATATTGCACAGAAATGGCCATGAGCAAATGCCTCCTGCTACGTTCAGGCATTCCTTGGGGGCTGCCTGGGAAAACTGTGGCCCTGGATGGAAAGTTGAGGTGGATACTGAAAGCATTACATTTGGAATCTCTCAAGATGGGAAATTCTTTCTTGAAAGAAGATTGAAGCAGTGGGCCTGCACAGCCACCACCACAGTGAAGGGTTCAGTCCCAACATCCTTAATCTGGGACTGCTGCTGGCAATGTCCCATCTCACTGGGTGAGGAAAATGAAACCACTCATTTATTCAGTTCTCTGCCCGGGGATTTCAGTTCTCTTGGCTTCTATAAATGATCAACCCAGATTACACTGGGCGAGACTCCAGTTAACAGCGAATTAGGTGCCTGGGGAACTGTGCCATTCACCACAATTGTACCATTCACCACAATTCCAGGCCATAAGAGCTCCAGTCAATGAAACAACAGCCTAAGAGCAATGCTGTCACCAGGCAAATACGAGCACCGGTTTCCCAGGAGAATTTTAGTGACAACAAGTTGAATAATTACTTGCAAAAACAAATAATAGGCTTAATGAATGTCTGTTTAGAGGGACTGATGTTTGGACCTTACTGCAAGGATTTTCAGATAGCTACTCACATTAAAGAAATTATACTGTTTTCTTACTTCTGGATTCTTAACCACATTGTTAGTGATTGAAGTGCTACAAGTCTGACTTCCAGAGAGCCTTAGAAAGCACACTTTAACCTCTCTGGACTTCAAATTCCTTTTCACAAAATGTGGAGGTGGATGATGTACCATTGCAAGTACTGAATAAACAGAAGGGATTGAGGGTGCAGAATGGGTTACACAGGTGATGGAAAAGCTGAGAGTCGGACAGGAAATGATGACACAACCCAGATGTTAGCAACAACAGGAAGCCAATCCCACCTTTAGGCTGCAGAACAAAGAGAAGAGGTAGTACCGCTGGAACTCAGGAGAATACATGAGCCAACAGAGCTGGAACCATGGACCGCCTGTACAGTGGGAGCTGGAGCCACAGGAAAAATTCACCTACTGCCAGAGCATCAGCCCAGGCTAGAAGGAGGAGGGAAATTACCCTGGCTTCTTCCAATCTCCCTCCTCCAGGCTCTCACCAGGGCCTCCAGTGGCTCAATTCAGTGAGATGCCATCAAACACAGGACTTTGGTAAACCACAGCCTCTGTAGGTAGCCCTGCAGCAGCCTCTATAGTTCTTCATGATAGAGAACACAACAGGGGGACGACAAACAAGGAACCCAGGCAGAGCAGGTCGAAGACCACCACAATCTAGATCAAACATATCCACACTTTTTCAGAAGTAGGTCACAAGAAGACAAAAACATAATTGGGAAGATTGCCTGAACTGTTGATAATGCATGCATGTGTGCTAAATCACTTCATTTGTATCTGACTCTTTGTGACTGTAGCCCACTAGGCTCCTCTGTCCATGGGAGTCCCTATGTAAGAATACTAGAGTGGGTTGCCATATCCTCCTCCAATGGATCTTCCAGACCCAGGGACTGAACCTGCCTGGTAGCTAGAGAAGACCAATGATTATCATATCAACATGGAACTTAACTCAGAAATAAGGCAAATGCTTGCCAAGGCACTATTCATACTCATAATCTCTTGACTCATCACACAGTTCTGGTGTAACTAGCTGAACTCAGATAGTTCAAAATTACATATTTAATAAAACTCATTTCCATTATATCTGCTAGCATGATTCTGAGTCTGCCATTCATTCGGCATGAGCTCATGTGTATGTGTGTGATTTTGTTTGGTCATTTTTCAAAGTTAATCAAAAGCTCCAGGCAGCCAAGATCCAGAGGATGGGTGGCTGTGCTGCTCTTAGTACCTCTTACTGCATGCTGGGCCAGGATGCTACAATTCCTTCTGATTTAATGGTCCCCATTTCTCTATGCTAAGAGCACCCTCTATGATAAAAGGCTCCTAGAAGCTTTGGGGAGGTCATGTATCTGTCACTTGTTCACTCAGTCATGCCAACACTATCAACCTCCACCAGCAACGGGTTACTGCTCTTGGCTAGGAAGTTCTTGAAGCCTTGTTCTTACAGTCATGCAAACAATTCATAAGGGAGCTCAAAACTGTTGAGAACATCCTAGAGCCAGAAGCACCTATCCATCTCCAGCCCTCTGGGGGACCAGATTTCTAAAGTGAAATCTTTGGCAATTAGAGCTAAGCCAAAAGTGAAACTCCTCACCTCCTTGGGCAACCATCATCCTGGTTTGTTCTGTGAAAGGCTGCTGGGCACTGCATGTCAGCCAACTATACTAAAGACACATAGTTGAAGCCTAGCAATTCTGTGTTTCGTGAGCATCAATTTAACATCCCTCCAAAAAAATATGAGTTAAAAAATGATCCACATAAATATGAACTCATGTTTTTCTCTATTTGCTCAAGAAAAGAGCATAATTCCATAATTAAGAAGCCCATATTTTCATCTTTCAGATTCTCCTCTGAATCCAGAGTTCCAACCAAGGGTGACGTAGTAATTGAGGCTCCAGGAGGGCAATACAATGGCTGAGTGGAGAGTATCACAGTTCAGCCTTAGCTCAATAAAGCCAACTCAGCGAAAACAGGAGCACTTATCACTGAGATAACAGACAAACAGAATTTTCCTTGTGACTTAAAAAATATACTCCCTATTAAACTTAAACACTCTTGCACAGCAAAGGAAACCAAAAACAAGAAGAAAAGACAACGCTCAGAATAGGAGAAAATATTTCCAAATGAAGCAAATGACAAAGGATTAGTCTCCAAAATATACAAACAGCTCATGCAGCTCAATTAAAAAAGAAGGGGGAAAAAAAAAAAAACGCCCAATCAAAAAATGGGTAGAAGACCTAAACAGACATTTTTCCAAAGAAGACAAAGGCCAACAAACACATGAAAAGAAGCTCATCATCACTCACTAGTAGAGAAATGCAAATCGAAACTACAGTGAGGCATCACTTCACACAGGCCATCTACAAACAAATCCACCAATAAATGTGGAGAAAAGGGAACCCTCCTGCACTGTTGGTGAGGATGTAAACTGATACAGCCACTATGGAGAATAGCATGGAGGCTCCTTAAAAAACTAAAAACAGAACTACTATATGACCCGGCAATCCCACTACTGGGCATAGTAGTATCAAGAGAAAACCATAATGCAAAAAGACACATGCACCCCAGTGTTCATCACAGCACTGTTTACAATAGCCAGGACATGGAAGCACCCAGACGTCCATCAGCAAAAGAATGGATAAGAAAGCTGTGGTACATATAGACAATGGAATATTACCCAGCTATTAAAAAGAACACATTTGAATCAGTTCTAATGAGGTGGAAGGCTTCCCCAGTGGCTCAGAGAGTAAAGAATCTGCCTGCAATCCAGGAGACCTGGGTTCAATTCCTGGGTTGGGAAGATCCCCTGGAGAAGGAAATGGCAACCCACTCCAGTATTCTTGCCTGAAAAATCCCATAGACAGAGGAGCCTAGAGGGCTACAGTACATGGGGTCACAAAGAGTTGGACACGACTGAGCGACTAACACACTAATGAGGTGGATGAAACTGGAGCCTATTATACAGAGTGAAGTAAGTCAGAAAGAAAAACACCAATACAGTATATAAATGCATATATATGCAATTTAGAAAGATGGTAACGATGACCCCATATGCAAGACAGCAAAAGAGACACAGATATAAAGAAAGACTTTTGGACTCTATGAGAGAGGTAAGGGTGGGATGATTTGAGAGAACAGCATTAAAACATGTATATTACCATATGTGAAAAAGATTACCAGTCCAAGTTCAATGCGTGAAACAGGGCACTCAAAGCTGGTGCACTGGGACAACCCAGAGGGATGGGATGGAGGGGAGGTGGAAGAGGGGTTCGGGATGGGGGACACATGTACACCCATGGCTGATTCATGTCAATGTATGGCAAAAACCACCACAATATTGTTAAGTAATTAGCCTTAGCCTTCAATTAAAATAAATTAATTTAAAAAAAAAAGACACACGCACCCCAATGTTCATTGCAGCACTATTTACAATAGCCAGGACATGGAAGCAACCTAAATACCCATTTACAGATAATGAAAATGTGGTACATATACATAATGGAATATTACTCAGTCAAAAAAAGGAAAAATTTGTGTCATTTGTAAAGACGTAGATGGATTTAGAGACTGTCATACACAGTGAAGTCAGAAAGAGGAAAACAAGTATCATATATTAATGCATATATGTGGAATCTAGAAACATGGTATAGATGATCTTATTTGCAAAACAGAAACAGAGAGAAAGATGTAGAGAACAAACATATGGACACCAAAGGGGGAAAGTGGGTGAGGTGGGATGAATTGAGAGATTGGGGTTGACATGTATTACTGATACTATGTATAAAATAGGTAACTAATGAGAACCTACTGTATAGCTCAAGGAACTCTACTCAGTACTCTGTGGTGACCTAATTGGAAAGGAAATCCAAAAAGAAGGGATATATGTATACATACAGCTGATTCACTTTGCTGTACAGTAGAAACTAACATGACATTGTAAAGCAACTTACACTTTATACAATTTTTCAATAAAACTAATTAAAAATATACATATATATTCATCATGTACTCCATCTTAAGAATTTAGGAAAGAGGGAAGCAAGCTACATGTCCATTGACAGATGAGTGATGGTACACACATATACAATACAATGGAATATTATCATTAAAAAATAATGAAATAATGCCTTTTGTAGCCACATGGATGGACCTATAGATATGACACTAAGTAAGCCAGACAAAGACAAATATCATATGATATTGCTTATATGTGCAACCAAAACAAAGATGCAAATGAACTTATTTACAACACAGAAAGAGACCCACAGACATAAAAAGCAAATTTATAGTTATCAATGGGGAAAGGGCGGTGGATAAATTAAGCGTTTGGGATTAACATATACATACTATTATACATAAAATAGATAATCAACAAGGACCTAGTGTATAGCATAGGGAACTATACTCAATATTTTGTAGTAACCTATAATGGAAAAGAATCTGAAAATAATAGATATGTTCTTTTATATGTATGTATAACGGAATCATTATGCTGTACACCTGAAACTAACACACATTGTAAATCAACTATACTCCAATTTAACAAAAAAAATAGGAAGGAGTAAATACAGCAAACTCTGGTTAAGGATAGAAATCCATGGGAGAATTTATCTGAGAAGGAGATTTTTTAAAGGAAGGTATTTAATGCAATATAAAGGTTTATCTTGTTTACATTTAACATTTAATAGTTGGAAGGTTAAAGTTTGGGAACAGGAGCTATTGCTATTTGTCTGGAAGCAAGTGATTATATTTTAAAGAACCTTACCCTCTCACAGATCTTTAAGGAGGCCTGCCATAATGTCAAGCCCTGATCTTTATCTTGAAAGGAGGCAAGAGACAGAAGAATTAACTCTATAAAATGGCACTGAGTCACAGAGAGCCAGCCTATCCATCTGCCCTCCGGGGAGCTAAAAAGACCAAAAGAGCAGACAGCGAGTCTGAAAAGGACAGAGGGGAAGGGGCATCTCAAATTTCATGATAAGTTCATTTTGCAGAAAAACAGGACGTGCACTCTGTGATGAGGGGACGTAAGGTCGATGCTTCTATTACAGACGGGGGTCCTGCAGCAGATTTCTCTCTCTCTCCCCCCATTCTCTTCCTCCTCCCCACCTCATCGTTTTCTCTGTAGGATGCAGATAATTAACAAGCACCCCTAAATAGAGGCCCCTGTAGTCATTCCTTAATTTCTTTTCCAATTGTTTAAATTAACAAGAATCTGAGGTTTTCTAAACCACTTCAACAAGTGGGCCCCAAAAAGAAAAGTTACACTTAGGGCTACTGCTGATACCCTTTCCACAGTTAAATGTGTTTTCTTCACTCTTGTGCTACTATTTAAAATAGCCAATCCTGCAGAAAATTGTCCCTCTAGAGAAAGTGCTGTGATTTCCAGTGTGAGAGGCCAAGAAGGCACTTTAAGGCGATCAATCTTAAATGGAGCAAAACATGCCAGCACCCAAGAGGGAGAGTGGCTGCATCAGGGGCAGCCACCTGCCATCCAGAGATGCTCCAGGTGGACACAGGAGGGCTGAGCTGAAAGAAAACATGGGGAGGAAAAGGAGGTCAGCATCAAAAAGCACCTAAGCACCTGAAGGAGGAGACAGACAGAACAGGCTCCACCTTGAAAGCAGGACTCCATCTTGGGCTGGACTGTGGACTTTGAGCTATATGCCAGTATCTATGGAGATGACATCCCAACTGGAAAACCAGACTGCCTCCCCCACCTCCATGGAAGAGCCCCAGGGCTCGTACCTAGACTCTCCGTCGCCTAAAAGAATACCCTAATTATCTGTGTAACCTAATAAAATCATAAATTCTATTATGCTTATTGGAGTATGACCACAGGCCTATTGATCATTGTCCACTGTTAACTACCTAGGCTTAAGGCATATGAATCAGATTTAAGGCATACGAATCACGGATTAACTTTGATTGTATCTTTCTTTTCCTTTGTTTCAGAGAATTTGGGGAGGTGGGTTTGAGCATGTACACTTAAGATATACAAGGTTTTCACAAAAACTGGTCGGGGTCCTTGGCTAAGAAGAGATTCTGCCTTGGGCCTGCTGGTGTAATAAACTGCATTCCACTATCTGCGTTATCCTGCTGAGTGGGTTTGTTTCCCAGAACACGAGTCTACAACATTTGGTACATTGGCCGGGAAACTCCTCACTTTGAGGAGACAGGTCTCATTTGGGACTACTCCGAGGCCTTGTGGCTCGAATCTTCCAGAGAGGGGAAGGCGCCTCGCCCTTCTGGAATCATTCTGCTTCTCAACGCCTGGACCTTTCACATTAGCAGGTGGTGGATGGCAGCAGGGGAACTGAGCACTCAGGTGAGGAGGAACCCACCCGGCAGGGTGGAAAAGGGGGCCTGATCACCGCCCTAGGAGGGACTAGAAGGGGCATAGACCCACAGGAGCCTGGAATAGGCAGGTGGAAGCGATTGCTTGGTACACAGGTTGACAAGTGTGTTAAGGCTTAGGAAAGAAATTTGTGAATGTCATTTAGGAGGTGGTGTCCATGCTGTCTTGGGGAAAATTATTACCGAGCAATTGCCAGGGGATTTTTAGGAGAAGAAACGTGGTCTTTGTGTACTCGTATTCTGCCCTCCCCAAGGAGGTGTCCCATCTGCTTTGACATTCTTGATCCCCTCAGAATTGTCACGCTAGAAGGAGGGGGATACATAAGTGAGTAAGAATTGGCTTTTCCAGAGATGGTCTGGGACATGGGGTATTTAACCCATCTGTGTTTTCATCCACACCTGAATGTTATGCCCAGAGTCCGAGTCTCCAAAACAGAGAATAAGACGTCCACAGCAATGCAAAAGCATAAAGGGGTTTATTGCTAACTCGAGTTAGGGCCCAGGTGTCATCCAGCACAGTGGAATCCAACAAGAGCCCCGAGCTCTGAATCACATATACTTTTATACAGACGGTTCTTTGTTTCTGTAACAGCATAGCTGATTGGTTAAACAGTACATGCGCGCGTGACTTTTAAACCTCACATCTCTATCTGGATTGGCTCAGGTCTGGCACGGGCAGGGGGCTACGGGAATTTTTCTGATTGGTCTAGCTACATTGCCTGTGGGAGTTCCCAGTGCCTCAGCTTTTCTAGAGACTAACCCTCAGGCCTAGCCTGCCCCTTAGAGCCTGTCCTGGCTCCAGTTTGGTCCTAACACTGATCAAGCCCACCAAGGCAGAACAGACTTTAGAAGTTAAGGGAGAAACAGTCTTGGATCACGTGGTGTTCTGGTTCGGCTGTGCTGACCGGCAGGTGAAGACACGCTGATGCCCCTTCTCCCTCTGGGATCTGACAGGTAGGGCTCTTCTCACCCCAATTAGGAAGGAGGCGGAATGGCAATTTAAGTGTTTCATTGAGTGGAAATATCAGAAGTACATAGGGTACTGAGAACTTCGTAGGCAGAAAGAAAAGGAAAAATAGAAGAAGATCCGAGAAGGTAAGCAAGATGGGGGAAGTGAATCTAAGGCAACTGTATTGGAGTGCATGATTAAAAATTTAAAGAAGGGATGGAGGAGACTATGAGTAAAGATGACGCTAACCACCTCCACATACTCTGTGAGGTCGAATGGCCCCCTGTGGGAGTAGGATGGCCACCAGAGAACACCATGAACTTAGAAATAGTGGAAGCAGTCTATACAGTAGTCACAGGAGAGCCAGGACACCCGGATCAACCTCCATATATTGACTCATGGCTAGGGTTAGCTCAAGACCCTCCTACTTGACAAGGTTCTTATCCAGAAGGGAAAGGGAAAAATATTAATGGCACAAAGATTGACTGATGATAAAAAAGGAAATTCTGCAGGATTTGGACGGGGATGACCTGACCCCTCCCCCATACTGGATAATGACGTGCCCACCTCCAAGTGCTCCACCAGGACCGAAGGCTGCCTTAATGCCCAATCCAAGGCCAGGTGAAGTCCTGCAGCACACGCTGCTCCTCCAGCAGCTCTCCCAGAGATGGGAGATCGTAGAGCCGCCATTTCAGCAGGCTCCGATCCCAGCGATGGAAACGTCTGGTCAACGCCCCCAGAACTCCACCTCAGCTGGACCTCCTAGATTGTATCACCCTCTCCCGGTGAGTACTGACAGGAAGGGGAAGAAAACTCGGAAATTAGATAGAGGCTGTGCTCCGCCAAGGAACAGCGTAAAAGAACCCCACTACAGATGCCCCTCAGAGAGCTACAACAGCCTCTGGTTCAGGACGCATGTGGGCACTACCATCAGCCCCCTGTAGCTTACTATTACCAGCCATTTTCCTCTACGGATATATTAAACTGGCAGAGACACACTCCACCGTACTCAGGGGAGCCACAAGCCCTGATTAGGCTAATGGAGACTATTTTTCAAACCCACCACCCTACAGGGGATGACATAATCCAACTACTAGTCTCCCTTTTCAGCACCGAGGAAAGATACAGGATCCTGAGGCCAGAAAATGGTTAAGAGAAATGGGACCTGGGGGTACTGCAAACCTGCAGCGGTGGGCAGAAATAGCCACCCTTGATGAGAGGCCCAATTAGGACTGTAACACAGAGGAAGGGAGGGGCCACCTGGAGAGATATTGGGTGCCTATTTTATCAGGTCTCAAGAGGGGGGCCCAAAAACCTATAAATAGGCCAAAACCCTCTGAAGTGATTCAAAGGGAAAGCGAATCACCCTCTGAGTTCTACGAAAGACTGTGCGAGGCCCTGTGGACTTTATACGCCAATAGATACAGAGGCTGCTGGGTCTCAGATGGTGACAAATGCCCCTTTGTGTCTCAAGCCTACCCCAAAAATGTCAGATGGGGGGACACCAAGTGACTCATGAATTTTTATACATCCTGAATGCCCAGTACCTTTGTTGGGAAGAGACTTGCTATCTAAATTGGGGGCAGAAGTGACCTTTCCCCGCCACGAAAGACCCACTCTTCAACTGGGCTCAATCACCTATTTACTCTTTCTCTCAGTAAGCCCTCAAGATGAATGGAGGTTGCATGATCTCCCAGAAGGGAAACCAGATGAGCTAAACAGTCGAGAGAAGAGAGTTAACTCAACAATTCCCTGAGGTCCGGGCAGAAGACAACAGCCCACAAACACACACACACACACACACACACACCCAGGTTTGCAGAACAAGTCCCACTGGTAATAGAAATCAGTTCAGTTCAGTGGCTCAGTCGTGTCCGACTCTTGGCGACCCCATGAATCGCACCACGCCAGGGCTCCCTGTCTATCACCAACTCCCGGAGTTCACTCAAACTCATGTTCATCAAGTCAGCGATGCCATCCAGCCATCTCACTCTGTCATTCCCTTCTCCTCCTGCCCCCAAACCCTCCCAGTATCAGAGTCTTTTCCAATGAGTCAACTCTTCGCATGAGGTAGCCAAAGTACTGGAGTTTCAGCTTTAGCATCATTCCTTCCAAAGAACACCCAGGGCTGATCTCCCCTAGGATGGACTGGTTGGATCTCCTTACAGTCCAAGGGACTCTCAAGAGTCTTCTCCAACACCACAGTTCAAAGGCATCAATTCTCAACCCCAGTACAATTACATCAGCACCCGCCTTGGACCAGCCAGATCTTGCTAAGCTGTTTACTCTTTACGTGACTGAAAAGGACAAGGTGGCTATGGGAGTATTGTCCCAGATTAAGGGGACATGGGACAGACCCGTGGCTTATCTCCCGAAACAGCTGGACAATGTTGCCACTGGGTGGCCGGTATGCTTACAGGCAGTTGCTGCAGTTGCCTTACTGGTTCAGGAGGCAACCAAGCTGACTTTGGGCCAAGATTTGATCATGAAAGTCCCGCATGAGGTCAACACTCTCCTGCGAGGGGACCCCCATAAATGTCTGTCAACATCCCTCAATTACTCAATACCAGAGACATTACTCAATACCAGAGACTGTTATGTGAGAACCCCCATGTTACTACTGAATTGTCAGGCCTTGAACCCGGCCACTCTCCTTCCTGTTGGAGAAGGTGGGCCCTCACATGATTGCAAGGAAATATGCCAGCAGACCTGACTTGAGAGACCAGCCAATCCTGGACCCAGATTTGGTCCTGTACACCAATGGGACGAGCCTGGTGAAACAAGGACAATGACTCTCGGGATGTGCAGTAGTCATGGAAGAAACCATCCTTGAGGCTAGCTCTCTGCCATCACACTGGTCCGCTCAACGGGCCGAACTACTTGCTCTAATCCGGGCCCTCCAGCTGTCAAAAGGTAAGAAGACAAACATTTACACAGACTCTAGGTATGCTTTTGCCACACTACATGTACACAGGGCTCTGTATAAGGAGAGAGGCCTTTTGACAGCTAGCGAAAAAGATATTAAAAATAAGGAAGAAATTCTGACCCTTTTAGTTGCTGCCTGGGAACCAGAAAGGGTTGCAGTCATACATTGCTGAGGACATCAAAAAGAGGATACCCCCCCGGGCTCGGCGAAGCAGACTGGCAGATAAGACCACCAAACAAGCAGCCGAGGGCTTGGGGGTGACAAGTCAAGCCCCTACTAAAGCTCTCATATTGGCGGAGCTGCCTGAGCTAATGCTGGACTCTCCAAAACACACTGAAGCCCAAAACCAACTAGGCAAAGAGGAAGGGGCCATCAAGACTGAAAAGGGATAGTGGGAATTGCCAAGTGGCAAATTATTGATACCGGAGGAGCTGGCACCCACGCTGGTAAGCCAAACACACTAAGCGACCCACCTAGGCCATGATAAACTGGAAGAGCTAATTTGAAAATATTTCTTGGTTCTCCACCTCTCTTCCCTATGCAGGACAAAATCTCAGAACTGCACTGCCTGTTCACAGGTCAATGCTGCCTCTCGGCACAGACAGAAACCTCCGGGGATTCAGCTAAAAGGCACGCTGCCCGCTGAACACCTGGAACTGGACTTCACTGAAATGAAACCTCACCAACACTACCCTTACCTGCTGGTCATGGTATGTACGTTCTCGGGATGGGTAGAAGCTTTTCCTACCCAGACTGAAAAAGCATCAAAAGTAGCCAGGTGCCTGCTTAGGGAGATAGTTCCCAGAATTGGATTTCCTACCAGCACTGGATCAGACAATGGCCCGGCTTTTGTAGCTGATTTAGTATAACAAGTAAGCAAAACTTTAAACATCAAGTGGAAATTATATACAGCATATAGGCCCCAGAGTTCTGGGATGGTGGAAGGACCCAACAGGACACTTAGAGAGACACTCTCCAAGTGGATCATAGAGACCGACTGCTCCTGGGTGGACTTGTTTCCGATGGCTCTGTTCACACT
The DNA here is from genome assembly GCF_014754425.2 of Oryx dammah. NCBI lineage: Eukaryota > Metazoa > Chordata > Mammalia > Artiodactyla > Bovidae > Oryx > Oryx dammah. The sequence continues at coordinate 75,510,620 of NW_024070189.1, read as the reverse complement.
CAGGATGACCTCATGGTCCCGTGGCTATTCTCCATATGAAATTGTGTATGGGAGGCCCCCACTCCCATAATAAAACAGGTGTCAACAAATTTGCCTCAGGTAAGGTGAGATGAGATTTCACAGCAGATGGAACAACCGGGTAAGGTAATAAATCAGGCAACTAAGTTTGTACAAGAAAGGGTGCCGTTCCCCCTAGGGGAACAGATTGACAAATTTGTGCTAGGGGATTTGTGTCACGGACTGGCAACACGACTCCTTGGCCCCACATTGGAAGGGTCCATATACTGTTGTTCTAACCACCCCTATGGCAGTTAAAGTTGCAGGTGTCACTCCCCGGATCCACCACATGAGGGTGAAGAGAACATACCACGCAGACCCAGAAAACGCTGAGTGGGCTGCACAGAGGGACCCCACTGACCCTCGAGAGACTAAGATCATCCTTAAGAAGAAGGAAAAGAAGATCCTGGACGAGCCCCTTCAGGATATGCCGCATAATCAACTCCTGCCGCTTGGCCTCATCAACGTGATTTTGAATTTAACTTTCGTTTGAACTCAGGACAATGTTTCCGTCTCATGGGCACATTCCTACGTGGACTTCCACAACACCTGCAATGGCTGGCTAAGTGGGACTATGCCTCTGTCTGTGATGGATGGACTTCCTTGGTGAGTGTCACCGCTCCGCCAAGGAGATTTTAAATCTGCTCTTATCTGGGACAACAAAAAGAGACTTTCCTTTCTCTTGTCAATCATAATCTCTCCCTGCTCTCTTGGTGTAAGCCAGATCTACAGTCAATAGACTCGGGTCATGGGGTTACATTTGATGGAAACACCAGTTTCATAGGAGTAACAAAAGCCTATACTGCATATTTAAAGAACAAAAAGGAAAAAAGCTCCCTGACCGGCTAGGGAGGACAGGCCTCTAGGTATGTTGAACAATTCTACCAAGTCTGGGATGAATGTTTCTGGATAATCCCAGAAAAGGGTCAATTAATTACTCCTGCTGCTATGTGCTGGGAACAAAAAGAACAAAGGGTAGGGTTTGGTGACCTCCATTAGACCCAAAAGAACTAAAATATATGGGGCACCTATCCCCCAAACAATGTAAATGAACATTCGAGGTCACACACCACCCCAACCAGTCCATCCAGGCTGGCTCTGATTGGAACTATAACCCTGAAATCCACTGGATGGTGCCCAATGGAACCCAATGGCTTTGTGGGCCTAAACTTTGGCCTTGGTTACCAATCGGCTGGGTAGGCTGCTGCACACTGGGATTCACTTTTGCCCATGGCAGCATAAAGCCTAACCTACAACAAGCCCTGGTAAATCTACCTTATTTACATGGTAGGTGGACAAGGTCTGTGTTTCAATGGTATGAGCATATTGCTGCCTTATTCGTACCTTCTATAAGGACAACAGATATTATGATTAAAGTAGAGGCCTTGACTAACTTCACAAAACAGGCCCTCCTAGATGGTGCTAAAGCCATCCAAGCCTTAAATGAAGAACAAATCCAAATGAGAAAAGCAGTAATTCAAAACAGAATGGCTTTGGACATGCTCACAGCTGCTCAAGGAGGGACGTGTGTTATAATTAAGGTTGAATGTTGTGGGAATGTATTAGCTGCTTTAGATGACATGAAAAACCAGGTAAAAGCAATGTCAAATGAAAAGATTCCTTTCTGGACTTTGGTCCTATCCTGGGTGAAGGTGATTGGTGGAAAACTATATTTACCCTTGTTACAGTTGCCTTGATAGTTCTGCTTTGTGGACCCTGCATTTTACAATGTATTATGAACTTTGTAACCTAAAGGTTGGTGTCATTCTCCCAAATTGGCGATCGGAGAGCCAGGGTGCAATATATCCCTATGAGTGATGCTCATACTATGAGATAAGAGCATCAAGAAGGGGAAATGAAGGAGGAAACAGAACAGGCTCCACCTTGAAAGCAGGACTCCATCTTGGGCTGGACTGTGGACTTTGAGCTATATGCCCAGTATCTATGGAAATGACATACAACTGAAAAACCAGACCCCTAACTCCCACCCCTATGGAAGAGCCCCAGGACTCATACCTAGACTCTCCATCGCCTAAAAGAACAACCTAATTATCTGTGTAACCGAATAGAATCATAAATTCTATTATGCTTATTGGGGTATGACCACAGGCCTATTGATAATTGCCCACTGTTAACTACCTAGGCTTAAAACATACGAATCATGGGTTAACTTTGATTGTATCTTTCTTTTCCTTTGTTCAGACAAGTGTCAAAGAATTTGGGGAGGTGAGTTTGAGCACGTAAACTTAGGGTATATAAGGTTTTCACAAAAACTGGTCTGGGTCCTTGGCTAAGAGGAGACTCTATCTTGGGCCCGCCGGTATAATAAACTGCACTCCACTATCTGCATTGTCCTTCTGAGTGAGTTTGTTTCCTGGAATTCGTGGCTACAACACACCAGTTTGATACCAAATAGAATGTCAAATTAATATTTCTGAGATGAAAGAGTTTTAGGTTGTCAGACTCAACTTTCCTAAGTTTAAGTTCTTTCTGCGTTCTCAGCTCTACGGGCACGTTGGAATCACCTGGGAAGCTTTAAAGCTGATGTCTGGTCCCATGTTAGAGCAGTTAAATCAGGCGACCTTAGGGAAAGTGAGCTTTAAACAACTCTCCAGATTATTAAAAAAAACTAGGATGATGGCATCTGGTCCCATCACTTCATGGAAGATAGAAAGGGGAAAAGTGGAAGCAGTGACAGATTTTATTTTCTTAGGCCCCAAATCACTGTGGATGATGAATGCATCCATAAAATTAAAAGACACTTGCTCCTTGGAAGGAAAACTATGACAAACCTAGACACTGTATTAAAAAGCAGAAACATTACTTTGCCAACAAAGGTCTGTATAGTCAAAGCTATGATTTTTCCAGTAGTCATGTATGGATACAAGAGTTGGATCATAAAGAAGGTTGAGAATCAAAGAACTGATGTTTTCAAACAGTGGTGCTAGAGAAGACTCTTGTGAGTCCCTTGGACTGCAAAGAGATCAAACCAGTCAATCCTAAAGGAAATCAACCCTCAATATTCATTGGAAGGACTGATGCTGAAGCTGAAGCTCCAATACTTTGGCCACCTGATGCAAAGAGCCAACTCATTGGAATAGACCCCGATGCTGGGAAAGATTGAGGGCAAGAGGAGAAGGGGACGACAGATGATGAGATGGTCGGATGGCGTCACTGAGTCAGTGGACACGAGTTTTAGCAAACTCTGGGAGCTAGGACAGAGGAGGCTGTCATGCTGCAGTCCATGGCATCTCAAAGAGTTGGACATGACTTACTGACTGAATAACAACAACCAGATGATTCTAATGTGACAGAAGAAGCAAGATCCTCAGGACTCCACCAGCCCTGCCTTGATCAAGCAACCACACTTGGAACACCCCCGCTGATGATGAATTCACTACTTTCCAGGGAAACCCATTTCATGTTGAGACAGCTCTGATTTTTCAAAATCTTCCCTATGTTGAAGTTAAACCTGCCTTTTGGACCATCCCTCAATTTGGCCTAGCTCTGCCCACAGCACCATGGAAATCCACCCAATACATATATCAAATTCCAGAATGATACAAAGCTGGAGATCTTGTTTGAAAGCACAATTGATAGGCTGAGAGCAAATTTAATGAAATGAAATTCAACAGGCAACCTCTCTTCGTGGGGCTGAAAAAGTATGACACAAAGAAGAGATGGGAAAGAAAGGTTGCTGGCAGCAGAAGTTACTTGATAGATTCTTGAGTGGGGATGGAGGGCTGGAGGGGACTCCACCTGAGCCATCAGGGTGATGCAGCTTATGCTCTCCCAGGCTGCATTCACAGACATGAGATCTCCAGAAGGGAGACACACCTGTAGGAAAAAACTAAGGTGACCACATTTAGATAGAGTGTGACAGAGTAATGGAGTGTGATAAAGAAAACCAGAGAAGAATGAACCCAAAGGGAAAGATTTTTAAGTGTTAAATGAAGAACTGTTAGGGGGAAAGCTGATGAAAAAGAACATATTCAAGTAAGGACCAGGTAACTAGCATTTGAGGATATACTCTGTGCCGGGTGCCCTACATACATCACTTCAGATAATCATCAAGACGGCCTCTGAAGTTACCTAATTAACAGGAAGATGTTTACAGGGCCTCAAGGGATAACATTAGAGAGAAGGGGAGGGTTCAAAGCTTTAACAAGACAGATACCTTCAATTATGTTGCTTTCCTTTTCTTTTTGGGTCTCCTTCAGAGAAGGTGATGACATGCCTCAGTTGGTGGGGCTAAGTTCATTGGTCCACAGACTCCTCTCTTAATTATTAATTTACTCCTTTGTTTATTCATGTGTATATTTTAAGTCCCCATGGCCCACCAGCATTTCTCTCCTTTATAAACAACATATACTCTTCTATCTGCATATGCTCTTATAAAATTTTGCATTTATTCTGTAAATTTTCTTTTCTATATGTCACCATTTTCCACTAGAGATTGTACCTTTTTCTTGTTAATTTGCAGTATTTTTCAGACATGAGTCTCTTGTTGGCATTAGAACTTGATTCATAGTCTGCTAACATTCTAATCTTTGTAATAACATTGCTCAGAAGTAAACAAAATCAACTTCTCTTCTTAAAGATTTCACATTTGAGCTTTTCATTAATAAATCCACACCATAAGGTCACAAAGAAGTTCTACATTTTCTTCTAATAATTGTACAGTTTAAACTTTTACATTTAGGTCTTTTAGTCATCTGGAATCTGCCTTTGTATATGATGTTTGACAAGATCAACCTTATTCTTCTCTGTGTAATGAGCCTGTTCATCCAGTAGTGTCTAATATACAATCTTTTCTTTTCCCATTGACATGTGGTGCCACCTTTACAATATATTAACTTCCAATCAATACACGAATCTGTGGAACTCTCTGTTCTGTTCCACTGATCAATTTGCCTGGCCTTGTACCAATATCGTACTGTTTTCATTACTATGGCTTGGTAGCCTGTCTCAGTATCTGCCAGGAAATGTTATATTCAGTTTTCTTCTGCAAGCTTGGCTTATTATAGAAAAGTTCTGGTGACCCGCTGTATAACATTCTGCTTATAGTTAGCATTATTGTACTGTACATTTGTCAGGAGCAACGATCTGATGTGTTTACTACAATTTTTAAAAAGACATTGGCTGCGATGAACATTGGGGTACATGTGTCTCTTTCAATTCTGGTTTCCTCAGTGTGTATGCCCAGCAGTGGGATTGTTGGGTCATAAGGCAGTTCTATTTGCAATTTTTTAAGGAATCTCCACACTGTTCTCCATAGTGGCTGTACTAGTTTGCATTCCCGCAGCACTGTTTATAATAGCCAGGACATGGAAGCAACCTAGATGTCCATCACCAGATGAATGGATAAGAAAGCTGTGGTACATATACACAATGGAGTATTACTCAGCTGTTAAAAAGAATACATTTGAATCAGTTCTGATGAGATGGATGAAACTGGAGCCGATTATACAGAGTGAAGTAAGCCAGAAAGAAAAACACCAATACAGTATACTAACACATATATATGGAATTTAGAAAGATGGCAATGATGACCCTGTATGCAGGACAGCAAAAAAGACACAGATGTGTATAGCAGACTTTTGGACTCACAGGGAGAGGGAGAGGGTAAGATGATTTGGAAGAATGGCATTGAAACATGTATAATATCATGGAAGAATCGAATCACCAGTCTATGTCCGATGCAGGATACAGCATGCTTGGGGCTGGTACACGGGGATGACCCAGAGAGATGTTGTGGGGAGGGGGGTGGGAGGGGGGTTCATGTTTGGGAACACATGTACACCCGTGGTGGATTCATGTCAATGTATGGCAAAACCAATACAGAATTGTAAAGTAAAATTTAAAAAAAAAAAAAAGACATTGGCTTACTATTTGTGCACTTTTATTATTCTGTATAAATTTTCAAATTCCGTTCAGTTGCTCGTGTCCGACTCTTTGTGACCCAATGGACTGCAGCACACCAAGCTTCCCTGTCCATCACCAACTCCTGGAGCTTGCTCAAACCCATGTCCATTGAGTAGGTGATGCCATCCAACCATCTCATCCTCTGTCATCCCCTTCTCCTCCTGCCTTCAATCTTTCCGAGCATTAGGATCTTTTCCAATGAGTCAGTTCATTGCATCAGGTGGCCAAAGTTTTGGAGCTTCAGCATCAGTCCTTCAAATGAATATTCAGGACTGAGTTCCCTTAGGATTGACTGGTTTGATCTCCTTGCTGTCCAAGGGACCCTCAAGAGTCTTCAACCCCACAGTTCAAAAGCATCAGTTCTTCATTGCTCAGCTTTCTTTATGAAATTTCTACTAAATTTTTAAGTAGAGGCTATCAAATTCATCCAAAAATCCAAATGGAATTTTCATCAGGATTGAATGGAAATTATACATAATTTAGGAAAAATTGCCATCTTCACTATATTAGTCATTTCATCCAAGAGCATGAAATATTTCTCCATTTATTCAGATCATCTTCTATGCTCTTTATTTACATTAAAAAAATTTTCCCCATAAAGCACGTGCATAATCTTGGATAAATTAATTCCTAGATACAGTCTGTCTTGCAGAAGTTCCTATATACAGACTGATAAACAAATGATATCAGGGACTTCCCTAGTATCTTAGGGACTTCCCTAAGACTCCTTGCTCTCAATGCAGGGGGCCAGAGTTCAATCTCTGGTCAGGGAACTAAGGCCCCACCTGCCGCAACTAAAGATCCTGCATGCCACAAAGAAGATCAAAGGTCCCATGGGCTGCGAGTAAGACCGGGTGGTGCAGTGCATGCTCAGTGGCTTCTGACTCTTTGCAGCCCCACGGACTGTAGCCCACCAGATTCCTCTGTCCATGGATTTCCCAGGAAATAGTACTGGAGTGAGATGCCACTCCCTTCTCTAGGGGATCTTCCCGAACCAGGGATCGAACCCAGCTCTCCTGCATTGCAGGCAGATTCTTAAACGTCTGAGCCACCAGGGAAGCCCAATAAATAAATTAGGCACAGCCAAATAAATATTTTACAAAATGATATCAGTATAACTGAGAAGCTTCTGGTTAATATGGGATTTTCTCAACACCATTCATATCCTGTGCTACCCAGCAACAGCAGTTGTGTGCAGAACAACTAACCCAGCTGCCATGGGCCACTCCACTCAAGACCCTTCACTCTCCTGGTCTGTCCTCCATCTGCTTAAGGTCCCCAGTGTGTGGTAGCCAGTGTCTTCCTGGAACTTGGTCTGTAACTGCAGCACCACAGACCTGAAGACCCTGTTTTTTCCCGGCTGGTTGCTATTCACTGCCCCAGCTGAGGTGCTCGAGCAGATCATATGCTCAGGGAGTGCCCCCAACAAAGCAGATTTCAGCTCAGACAAAGGAAAGACTTTCCGACCCAGCTACCCTAGGAAGGAAAAGTGCTGTCCCCTTCTCTCTGCAAGTGTCCTCTATTCAGGAGGTCCTGGTGCGACTCTGAGTCCCCATGTACCAGCTGAGGTCTCGATCCTGAGTACATGGAACTCTTGTCTGCTGGAGAGGTTGGGGAGGAAGAGAGAGAGAAGGGCCTGACATCTTTGTGGCACATCCTTGGACTCAGTAGGCAAAGGCCAGGCTCCAATGTCTCCCTGGCACTGAGAGAGTCACAGCCCCCAGCAGAGGGTGCACTCACATACACAGTGTGAATCTTATTTCTTACCCTGGGTTCATAAAATGAGCCAGGCAGCTTTTATCCTCCTCCATTGTCTGGAACAACCAGTGTATGTTAGAAAACAATTGTCTCTTGGAAGTTTCTTAGATTTTACCTGAAAAATAGTTTTGAGCTTAGAATTCCAGAGAGGGGAAGCCATTAAATTCCATTTCAGTTTATTTCATATTTATTTATGATTCTCTTTAAATTTTCTATTAAATTTGTGCTAATTGTGACATCTTCTATTTTTCAAGAAATGTATCCACTTCACCTGCTTTTTAAGTTCACTCACATATAGTTATTTATAGCAGAGAAAAAGCCATAAGCATAATGGAAACATTAAAAATTAGTCATGTAAAGTTTGATGCAGTCCAAGTTAGATGCATGAAACAGGGCATTAAAAGCCGCCGGGTGCACTGGGACAACCCAGAGGGATGGGATGGGGAGGGAGGTGGAGGAGGGGTTCGGGATGCGGGACACATGTACACCTGTGGCTGATTCATGTCAACGTATGGCAAAAACCACCACAATATTGTAAAGTAAGTAGCCTCCAATTAAAATTAATTAATTAATTTTTAAAAATTAGTCATGTAAATGAAGAGATATTTAATTGTGAAACTAATGAAATGTTCAGGATGAACTTTTACAACCAGGGGCCAGGAATTGCAACACCGCAGTACTCTTGCCTGGAAAATTCCATGGACAGAGGAGCCTGGTAGGCTGCGGTCCATGGGGTCGCGAAGAGTCGGACACGACTGAGCGACTTCCCTTTCACTTTTCACTTTCATGCATTGGAGAAGGAAACGGCAACCCACTCCAGTGTTCTTGCCTGAAGCATCTCAGGGACGGGGGAGCCTGGTGGGCTGCCGTCTATGGGGTCACACAGAGTCGGACATGACTGAAGCGGCTTAGCAGCAGCAGCAGAAGGTTTACCCTGGCTAGCTGCACTGTGATGCCATCTAGTGGCTTCATTATAGATTGCAACAATTCTAAGACCCAAATTAGCCAAAACCTCCAGGTCACTGGCAGAAATTCCACGAATTCCCCAGTTTGCTGGTGGCCCAATGCTGCAGATTTAGGCCACCAGACTCCTGCTCACTTTGAGGTCTCTTAAGAGATTGTTTGCTGTTGCCCCCTGACCCCACCTTCACATTCTCACTACAGACCTCCCAGAAAAGATGAAAATTAAAGACCATTGAGAACACAGGCAGGATACATCTTCAATCCTGATATACCAAGTTAATATTATTGTGAGGTGTTTCTGTAATTTTTTGTTATTTTTTTTATATTTCTGTTGTGTCTATTTATTTGACCTTTCTCTTTCTGTATCTTATTTAATTTTATTTAATTTCTTTTCCCCCAACACATTTGTTAGAGTTTATCAATCTCTATCAAGAGAATGGGAAAGACTAGAGATCTCTTCAAGAAAATTAGAGATACCAAGGGAACATTTCATGCAAAGATGGGCTCAATAAAGGACAGAAATAGTATGGACCTAACAGAAACAGAAGATATTAAGAAGATGTGGCAAGAATACACAGAAGAACTATACAAAAAAGATCTTCATGACCCAGATAACCATGATGGTGTGATCACTCACCTAGAGCCAGACATCCTGGAATGCGAAGTCAAGTGGTCCTTAGGAAGCATCACTACAAACAAAGCTAGTGAAGGTGATGGAATTCCAGTTGAGCTATTTCAAATCCTAAAAGATGATGCTGTGAAAGTGCTGCACTCAGTATGCAGGCAAATTTGGAAAACTCAGCAGTGGCCAGGACTGGAAAAGGTCAGTTTTCATTTCAATCCCAAAGAAAAGCAATGCCAAAGAATGTTCTAGCTATAGCACAATTGCACTCATCTCACACGCTAGCAAAGTAATGCTCAAAATCCTCCAAGCCAGGCTTCAACAGTATGTGAACCATGAAATTCCAGATGTTCAAGCTGGTTTTAGAAAAGGCAGAGGAACCAGAGATCAAATTGCCAACGTCCATTGGATCACTGAAAAACCAAAAGAGTTCCAGAAAAAAAAATATCTACTTCTGCTTTATTGATTATGCCAAAGCCTTTGACTGTGGATCACAGCAAGCTGGAAAATTTCTCAAGAGATGGGAATATCAGACCACCTTACCTGCCTCCTGAGAAATCTGTATGTAGGTCAAGAAGCAACAGTTAGAACTGGACATGAAACAACAGACTGGTTCCAAATCAGGAAAGGAGTACATCAAGGCTGCATATTGTCATCCTGCTTATTTAACTTATATGTAGAGTACATGTGAAATGCCGGGCTGGAGGAAGCACAAGCTGGAATCAAGATTGCTGGGATAAGTATTAATAACCTCAGATAGGCAGATGACACCATCCTTACGGCAGAAAATGAACTAAAGAGCCTCTTGACGAAAGTGAAAAAGGAGAGTGAAAAAGTGAAAATTTTAACATTCAGAAAACTAAGATCATGGTATCCGGTCCCATCACTTCATGGCAAATAGGTGGGGAAACAATGGAAACATGGAGAGACTTTATTCTGGGGGGCTCCAAGATCACTGAAGATGGTGACTGCAACCAGAAATTAAAAGACACTTGTTCCTTGGAAGAAAAGCTATGACTAACCTAGAGAGCATATTAAAAAGCAGAGACATTACTTTGCCAACAAAGGTCCATCTAGACAAAGCTATGGTTTTTCCAGTAGTCATGAATGGATGTGAGAGGTGGACTATAAAGAAAGCTGAGCGCCATGAAGAATTGATACTTTTGAACTGCGGTGTTGGAAAAGACTCTTGAGAGTCCCTTGGACTGCAAGAAGATCAAACCAGTCAATCCTAAGGGAAATCAGTCCTGAATATTCATTGGAAGGACTGATGCCGAATTTGAAGCTCCGATTCTTTGCCCACCTAATGCGAAGAGCTCGTTGGAAAATACCCTGATGCTGGGAAAGATTGAAGGCAGGAGGAGAAGGGGATGACAGAGGATGAGATGGTTGGATGGCATCACCGACTTAATGGACATGAGTTTGAGTAAGCTCCGGGAGTTGGTGATGGACAAGGAGACCTAGTGTGCTGCAGTCCATGGGGTCACAAACAGTCGGACATGACTGAGTGACTGAACTGAACTGATCAATCTCTTTTATCTAGTCAAAGAAGCAGCCTTTGGTTTTATTAATTTTTCTATCTGGGGACTATAAATATTTTATTTATTTATTTTTTAATATGCCATCAAATTCATCCTCTTAAAGTGTAAAATTCATTTAGTTCAGCTTGCTCAAACTCATGTCCATCAGGTCGGTGATGGCATCCAACCATCTCATCCTCTGTTGCCCCCTTCTCCTCCCGCCTTCAATCTTTCCCAGCATTAGGGTCTTTTCCAATGAGTCAGTTCTTTGCATCAGGTGGCCAAAGTACTGGAGTTTCAGCTTCAGCATCAGTCCTTCCAATGAATTTTCAGGACCGATTTCCTTTAGGACAATTATTTGGTCTTTAGTATATTCAGGAGAATGTGCAAACTATTACCATCTAATTTAAGAACATTTTCATTACCCCCAAAAGAGTACCCATACCCAAAAGCCATCATTTTCCACTTCCTTCTTTTGCCCACTGCTCTGTTTTCTGTCTCCATGAATTTCCTATCCTGGATAGATCGTATAAAAGGCATCAGAGAATAAGTAGCCTTTTATAACTGGTTTCTTTCACTTAGCATAGTGTTTTCAAGGTTCATCCACATTGTGGCAGATATCAATCCCTCTTCCTTTTTTATGGTGGAATATATTCTATTGCATAGGCATACCACATTTTCTTCATCCATTCATTAGTTGATATATATATTTGAGTTTTACCTTTGGGGCTATTTAAAATAATACTGCTATAAACATTCATGTAGGGGCTTCCCGGGTGGTCCAATGGTTAAGAAACTGCCTTGCTATGCAAGGGAGGAAGGTTTGATCCCTGGTCAGGGAAGATTCCACATGCCTTGGAGCAACTAAGCCCATGTGCCACAACTAGAGTGAGTGGACACAATAAAGATCCCACGTGCCACAACTATAACTCGATCCATCCAAATAAATAAATCAGTTTTTTTTAAATTCACGTACAAGGTTTTGTGTGAACGTATGTTTTCAGTGGGGCTTCCCTGGTAGCTCAGCTGGTAAAGAATCCTCCTGCAATGCAGAAGACCCTGATTCAATTCCTGGGTCAGGAAGATCCCCTGGAGAAGGGAAAGGCTACCCACTCCAGTATTCTGGCCTGGAGAATGCCATGGACAAAGGAGGCTGGCAGACTACAGTCCATAGGGTCACAAAGAGTCAGATACAACTGAGCGACTTTCACTCACTCACTCATGTTCTCAGTTCTGAGTATATAACTTGGAGTCAAATGACTGGGTCAGGTGATAAAGCTGTTTAGCTTTTTAAGGAACTGACAAATTTTCCACGGTGGCTATCCCAGTCTACATTTCCATCAGCAAAATGAATAAGGGTTTCAATTTCTCCACATCCCTAATGGGTACAAAGAAGTATCTCATTATGGTTTTGACTTGAATTTCCCTGGTGACTAATGATGGTGAGCATCTTTTCATTTGCTAATTGGCATTTGTCAATCTTCTTTGGACAACTATCTATTCAAAATTATTTGCCCATTTTTAATTGTTTTTTTGGTCTCTTTTTGTTGATTGTTGATAAGTTCATAAGTTGTTGATAAGTAAGAGTTACTTAATACTGAATACTTATTCAGTTACTTATTCTGAATACTGGACTTTTTCTCCACCAACTTTGAACAATTTCTTTGGCCAAAGATTTTATCTGTACACTCAGAAAGTAAATAGCAGCATTGAGAGAAAGCAGTAAATGAGCAAGAGCGAAGGTCAGAGTACACATATTTTCATCAACTGTTTATCCCATCAGGGCTCTGGGTTGCCTGGACTTTACCATCCCAGCACCACAGATTTGGATCTTTGCTAAGATTTCTGCAATAAATCTCTATTTTCAGTCCATGATCTTGAGGATATTATTGACCCCTCCAAACTTCATCTGTAAAATGGAGATATTATCCTTGAAGCTCCTCTTGAGTATTATATGATATAATGTATAGAAACACTTGGGGCTTCCCAGATGGCTCAGGGGTAAAGAATCCACCTGTCAATGCAGGAGACACGAGTTTGATCCCTGGGTTGGGAAGACCCCCTGGAGGAGGAAATGGCCACCCACTCCAGTATTCTTGCCTGGAGAAGTCCATGGACAGAGGAGCCTGGTGGGCTACAGTCCACGGGGTCCCAAAGAGTCCGACATGATTGGGTGACTTAAGTGTGAAATAGTAGCTCCTCCTACTCTCATTGTAGCGTTTATTCCCACATACTGCCTTCTAAAATCTTAATTTCACATATTCCAACTGTTTAAATATAATGAATGTGTAAAATAGATAGCTAGTGAGAAGCTGCTGTATAACACGGGGAGCTCAGCTTGGTGCTCTGTGATGACCTAGAAAGGTGTGACAGGTGGCGGGGGCGGGGAGGATATATATTTACTTACAGCTGATTCAAGTTGTTGTACAGCAGAAACTAACAAAACCTTGCAGAGCTATTACACTCTAATTTTAAAAAATTAAAAAATAAGTGATCTAATACGTATAAGTTTAATAGGAAAGTACAAATCAATATATTCAAGAATGTATATGTTGTTTAGGAGAAAAAGTTCTCATGGAGAATTTACACAGAAATAACTATAGAACTCTTTTTTTTTAATACAAGAAAATATATCACAGATATTACATTCAATTTACATAAATTCATGTCTATTATGTAATTAAAATATTATAAAATTAAAAATAAATAAATATAGTGAAGGTTTTCTTCCCATAATGATTTTGGCTTGCTATGGGAAGAGGTCATATTGCCTAGTTAGATATATATGTTAGATAAACATAATGTATATATGTATTTCCCTATGACCAGAATTCTAGAACAACTTTATGTTGCACAAGCTTAAACGAGCCCTAAGTTAAACACTAGCTTTTTCTGATCACATTTCTAAATATGGTCTCTGGCTTATTATTTATTTCCCACAGATGTTGCTGAATGGACTTTTATCCTAAAGCTTCATTTGTAAAAAAGAATATTAACATAAAAGAATCCTCACTAGAACTCTGAGGAAGCTATATTACTCCATTTTTTTCTAGACACCCAGTAGCAGAAAGCATAAATTTTATTAAAAAGATTCAAAAGACTGTTGTTTACAAAAGTGACTCACACATAATCGGAAGAAAAAGTCAAAAAGTGGATACATGAGGAATTGAAAATTCTTTTTTTCACCAGTGTCTGATATACCCATACTTCTCAAAATCAATTTCAGTCTTCACCATTCCAGGATAGCTTGACAGGGGAGCTATTCATTCAAAAATGATGCTCAATGAGAAATCATTGGCTCAGCAGATAATACCCACACAAAGGAAGAGGTAATTTTAGAAAATTAAGAGCCTTATATCTCAAAGGTAAGGTACTCCTAAGGTGATATTCTTAGTTTTGCATATGGTTTCTCCTTTATGCATATAAAGATTCTTATTTCCAAAAGCCATGAGTTTGGCTTGAGGTAAAGTTTGTTTGCGTTTAATTTTGTATCCTTTTCATTTCAGTGTAATGCTATAGTGAAAAATCTTATTCACCCTTCAATAATGAAGGGAAGAGATATCTAGGGAGTTTGGGATGGACATGCACACACTTTTCATACTGTTCACACAGTTCTCGTGGCAAGACTACTGGAATGGTTTGCCACTCCCTCCTCCACTAGACCACGTTTTGTCAGAACTCTGCACTGTAACCCGTCCGTCTTGGGTGGTCCTACATGGCATGGCTGGTAGCTTCAAGTCATAGAAGCCCCTTTGCCATGACAAGGCTGTGATCCATGAGAGGGTGACTACATGAAGGACAGTCCACCATGAAGAGTAGTGACTGCAGCCATGAAATTAAAAGACATTTTCTCCTTTGAAGAAAAGTTATGACAAACCTAGACAGCATGTTAAAAAGCAGAGACATCACTTTGCTGACAAAGGTCCATCTAGTAAAAGCTATGGTTTTTCTGGTAGTCATCAGTTCAGTTCAGTCGCTCAGTCGTGTCTGACTCTTTGCGACCCCATGAACTGCAGCACGCCAGGCCTCCCTGTCCATCACCAACTCCCGGAGTTCACTCAGACTCACGTCCATGGAGTCAGTGATGCCATCCAGCCATCTCATCCTCTGTTGTCCCCTTCTTCTCCTGCCCCCAATCCCTCCCAGCATCAGAGTCTTTTCCAATGAGTCAACTCTTCGCATGAGGTGGCTAAAGTACTGGAGTTTCAGCTTTAGCATCATTCCTTCCAAATAAATCCCAGGGCTGATCTCCTTCAGAATGGACTGGTTGGATCTCCTTGCAGTCCAAGCATATACAGATAAAAAAGTTGGACCATAATCAAGAGTGCTGAAAAACTGATGCTTTCAAACTGTGGTGCTGGAGTAGACTCTTGAGAGTCCCTTAGACAGCAGGAGATCAAATCACTCAATCCTAAAGGAAATCAACCCTAAGTATTCAGTGGAAGGACTCATGCTGAAGCTGAAGCTCCAATACTTTGGCTATCTGATGTGAAGAGCCAACTCATTGGAAAAGACCCTGATTCTGGGAAAGACTGAAGGCAAGAGGAGAAGAGGGCAGCAGAGGATGAGATGGTTAGATAGCATCACTGATACAATGGAGATGAATCTGAGCAAACTCTGGGAGACAGTGAAGGACAGCAAAGCCTGGCGTCCTGCAGTCCATGGGGTCGCAAAGAGTCAGACACAAGTTAGGGACTGAACAACAACAATGTACCAGTGCTATATTTAAAACGAATAATCAACAAGGATCTAGTATACAGCTGCTGCTGCTAAGTTGCTTCAGTCGTGTCCGACTCTGTGCGACCCCATAGACAGCAGCCCACCAGGCTCCTCTGTCTCTGGGATTCTCCAGGCAAGAACACTGGAGCAGGTTGCCATTTCCTTCTCATAGTATATAGCACATGGGACTATGTTCAACGTTATGTGGCAGCTGGATAGGAGGAGGATTTGGGGGAGAATGGACACATGTATATCTATGGCTGAGTCCCTTTGCTGTCCACCTGAAACTATCACAACACTGTTAAACAGCTATACTCCAATATAAAACAAAAAGTTATCAAAATAAAGAAAATTTTAAAAATAATATAATAAATCTTATTCACCCTCCATATGAATGTGGCTGATACTTTCTATGTTGGTTGGAGAAAGAATGAGAACATTACTACTGTTCTGTCCACATGGCAGCCACTTAAATTCTGGTTACACTGATGAAGGAAAATATTCATAAGATTCCATAATCCAACTGAAATTCCTTATATTCACCAAATGAATTGACTTTAACAGGAAGAACATGTTACACATATAATGATTTGCAAGAGAGCCCTCATATTTAATCTTCATACCGTTTGATTCTCATTAGACTTTTTACATAACAGATCCAAGGTTAAAAATGACTAAAAATCCCATGACTACTCTTCCTGCTGATGGTGCCTCTGAACTGGTACAGAGTTAAAAATGTCATTTCCACAAATGAAAATTGCCTTTACTGAAATTCAACAATTTCATGGTAATTATCCATCCATATTTACTTTTTAAAATGCTTTCATTTGGATAACATTTCATTGAATACCATCGAATAAGTTTTCTTTGGGGCACAGTGATTTTCATACTGTCAACTAATAACCAGTCAGGTGTGTGTCTTGATGCTTCCCAGAATCACCCTTTTTTCATTTTCCTTTTTAAGTCGGTACTTTCCTTCTTAGCTTCAGGAGTATTTTATATTGAAGTGACAATCCATCTCCCAGATTTTCAGAGAAAGAAATTTTGCTGTTAAATATGTGGACAAATTTAGCCACCGAAACGCAACCTCCTATTAACTCATTCACTACCAGAGAGCTCACACACCAAGCTGTCATCTCACCACTTCACCAAGAGGTCCCCTGGCAGTCCCACACACCTAGGGGTGGGATCCACTGAGGTGTATACACAGGTGGCTCTCTGCTTGAATGAGAATCAGAGTCACCTGGAAACTCATGCTGCTGGTTTCACGATTGTGATTTGAAAGGGAAAGTGAAAGTGAAGTTGCTCAGTCGTATCCCACTCTTTGCGACCCATGGACTGTAGTCCACCAAACTCCTCCGTCCATGGGATTCTCCAGGCAAGAATACTGGAGTGGGTTGCCATTTCCTTCTCCAGGGATCTTCCCGACCCAGGGATCAAACCCAGGTCTCCCACATTGCAGACAGACGCTTTAACCTCTGCACCACCAGGGAAGCATAAAGCCCCATACATTAACCTCCACTCTAGAGAGATATCACCTTTTCTTTAAGGTTAAAAAGATTAAAACAGGTAAAATCTTTAAGAACTCTTTTGCAGCCTGCACCTACTCCAGTTATCCTGGATTCCATAATCACTTGCTCAAGTCACTGCTACTGATTCTGTGGCTTTCTGGATTCTAGGATCCTGAATCCTGTTCTTTTACCAAAATTTCCAGAATTTTCTAGACTACCTCTATTTCACTACTAGACTACTGTTGCTCTTGTCTCAGTATCACAGCATTACAGTAGTACTGCTATTTATCTACTGACTCAAAAAAAAAAAAAAAAAGCCCAGTGAAGAAAAGGCTTAGCCCCTTTTCTGAAGGCAGATGGAAACTGCTCACCAGGTCATGATTTCTCTAAAGCACTTTTAAGAATTCAACATTTATTACAAATTCAGTAAGTCTCTGTTTATTTTTAAGTTTTATTGAATTTGTTACAATACTGCTTCTGTTTTACGTTTCAGTTTTTTGCACGTGGAATCTTAGCTCCCCAAGTAGGTATCCAACCCACAGACCCTACATTGGAAGGTGAAGTCTTAAACTCTGGACTGCCAAGGAAGTTCCTCTGTACATTTTAACACATTTCCATACTCAGAGGGAGGGGAAGTATCCTGTATTGTTCTTCATTATTGCAAATACCGTAACAGCTTGTGAACAGTTCTGAGAGGTAAAAATATATCCTCAGTGGACTAACGACTTGCAACAGACACAGCAGAAGGGCAGGAGAGGTGGGAATGTGGCTGCACTCACATCCCCCTTACAGTCATCTTAATTTATTCCTCTGCAGTCCAAGCCACTTACAATACATTTAAAATATAGCTTAGGCTTTGTTAGAGCCCCTGGCACAAAGCAGGTTTGCACACGGCACTGTTTTTTCAGTCATGGAGCAAAATCATGTGCTGATTGGTTGTTGTTTAGTCGCTAAGTTGTATCCGACTCTGCCACCCCATGGACTCTAGCCTACTAGGCTCCTCTGTCCATGTGATTTCCCAGGCAAGAATACTAGAGTGGGTTCCTTCCCAGGGCATTTTATAGACCCAGGGATCGAACTCCCATCTCCTGCACTGGCAGGAGGATTCTTTATCGCTAAGCCACCAGGGAAGCCCAAGTCCGATTACCTATGTCTAATATTGTACGTGAGATAGTTCAGGGAGCAGTCACGGTAACCTTTATGAAAAGCAAAACCCCTTTCTGAATGATCTTCTCACAGCTAACACAATAATTCAAGCCAATGCCAAAGCATTAATAACTACAATTAATTTATGGTAAAGAGCAAGGATTTAAAAGCACCTTGTTAAAGGACTTCCCTGGTGGCCCAGGGGTTACGACTCTGCCTTCCACTGCAGCGGGGCATGGGTTTGATCCCTGGTTAGAGAATTAAGGTCCCACATGCTGTCCAGTGTAGCTAAATTTTTTTAAGAATAAAAGCACCTTGTTAATACAAGGTAAAACACTGTGTAGCAGGTATCAGAGATCACCTGTTTCACTTGTGCAGCCCCAGTCTCTATTTAAGAGTCAGAGAGGAAAACTCAATTGTGATAACACCCCAAATTAGGTGGCCATCCTAGCAGCTAAGGAGATGGAGAACATTTATCAGTCATGTTGCCACTGTCTGGTATTAAAAGCTCCCTAATTTATACTCGCCTTCTCTGAACTTCTGAGGCCTCTTCCCCAACACATTCAGAAAGAGAAAAATCTTATACTACAGAGCAATGAAATTGGCTTCTAATGGCCAAAATATATGTAACAAATATAACAGGAAGGCTTCTTGCTTCAAAAGCACACCTCGGGATTCCCCTTAGGGTATTCCCTGCCGTAGGCAAGAGAAGCCACAGAAGCAAGAAATGCCTTCATTAGTCCACACAGACCAGAGTCAGGAGCTGCCTCCACTGCTTTCCAGGCTCCATCCCCACCACCTTCTTCCCCTTTCATTAGGAAAAGCTCTCATTTCAACACCTAACATTGGTTGACCAGACTTCAGGGTAAATGTATGCCAACACTTCATCTACACCAGGTATCTGCTTTTAAATATCTTATCACTGATTAGAGACTGAAATGTTTTCTCCCTTTACATGTATTCTAGCCATAAGCAAGTCTTTGCAGGGGCTTGGTGGCTCAGCGGTAAAGAATCCGACTGCAAGGCAGGAGAAGCAGGTTCAGTCCCTGGGTCAGGAAGATCCCCTGGAGGAGAGCATGGCTACCCACTCCAGTATTCTTGCCTGGAGAATCCCATGGACAGAGGAGCTTGGCCAGCCACAGTCCATAGGGTTGCAGAGAATCAGACAAGACTGAAGCAACTCCACACAAATGCAAATTTGTAGGGAGCACCTAAGACCACTTTCTGGAAATGGAGGGAATGTGATGGGTAGAAGGCATGAGCCAGAGGAAAGAGGTGCCTTAGGGACTGGAGCCCTTCTTTCCTGGCATGACTATCTCGCACAGTAGCAGCTTAAATGCAGAGAGCATTTCATCTCCTTTCCCACCCCCTGGTCCCACCCAGCTCTGCTCCAGCTACTCAGATGCCAGGCTCCTGGGCTCATTCGGACATATGGGGGTGTTTCTGGTTGTCACGAGGACTGGTAGCCCTAGCATTTCCCAGACCTCCTTGTTCATCTCTCCAAACGGCAGAGAGTGTGTATGGGGTGGAGGGGGGTGTCACTCTATGTCTGTGGATCAAATGCAGCAGCTGTGCATTATAGCATGCACGTCTACAAGGGGGCTAATTTTTTCCCTTCCAGCATTACCGAGATGCACTGTGTAAATTTAAGGTATATAGCATAAAGATCTGCCTCGTGCACCTCATGACAAGATAACCACAACAGGTTAAGTGGTAATAGAGATACAAAATAAAATAATCAATTCATGTAGCTACAAAATTACAGAAAAACATTTTTTCCTCCTTATGAGAACTTCTAGGGTTTACTCTAACAACTGTCATATATAACCTAGAGCAGTGTTATTTATATTTATCTCATTGTACATTACATCCCTAGTATTTATTCTGTAACTGAGGTGTCTTCCTCATTACCATCTTCATTCAATTCCCTCTCCCCCCCAGCCACTGCCTCTGCTAAGCACAAATCTGGTCTCTTTTTCTATGAGTTTGTTTGGTTTTGAAGTAGCATGGGCCTGCAACACTGTTATTTCCCTTTATACAACAACATAGTGATTAGATATTTCTATACATTCAAAATGATCACCACAATAAATCTAGTTACCACCTGTCACCATGTAAAGATACTACATTATTATTGACCATATTCCCCACACTGCACATTTCATACCTGTGACATTTATTTGGTAACTAGAAGTTGGTCCCTCTTAATCTCCTTCACCTATTCTCTCATCCCCCTACTCCCTACCCTCTGGTAACCACCCATTTGTTCTCTGTGACTCTTTTTCTCTTTTGCTCTGTTTGTTCATTAGCTTTGTTTTTTTGTTTTTTGGTTTTTTTTTTTTTTTTTTTTTTTTTTAGATTCTACATAAAGGGAAATCACACAGTATTTTTCTTTCTCTGTCTGACTTTTTCACTTAGCATAATATCCTCTAGGTCCATCCATGCATACTCAGTCACTCAGTCATGTCTGAGTCTTTGTGATCCCACGGATTGCAGCCCACCAGGCTCCTCTGTCCAAGAGATTTCCCAGGCAAGAATACTGGACTGGGTTGCCATTTCCTGCTTTAGAAGATCTTCCCAACCTAGGGATCAAACCTGTGTCTCTGGCATTGGCAGGCAGGTTCTTTAACACTGAGTCACCTCAGAAGCCCCTAGGTCGATCCATGTTGTCACAAATAGCAAGAATTCATTTTTTTATAATTAATATTCCATGGTACATACATACCACATATTCTTTTCCATTCCTATGGGCACATAAGTTTCTTCCATATCTTGGCTACTGTATACAATGCTACAATGAACAATAAAGTGTATATATATATATATTTGAATTAATTTTTTACTTTCTTTGGATAACTACTCCAAAGTGGAATTGCTGGATCATAAGGTAGCTTTATTTTTAATGTTTTGAGGAAACTCCATACTCTTTTCCTCAGAAAGTTAGGCACTTAGTCATGTCTAACTCTTTATTACCCCATGGACTGTAGCTCACCAGGCTCATCCGTGGAATTCTCCAGGCAAGAATACTGAAGTGGGTTGCCATTTCCTTCTCCAGGGGATCTTCACAACCCAGGGTTAGAACCCAGGTCTCCTGCATTGCGGGTGGACTCTTTATCGACTGAGGCATCAGGGAAGACACTAAGAGCCACATTTCCATAGTAAGTGATCCAATTGCCATTCCCACCAACAGTGCACAACGGTTTCCTTTTCTCCACATCCTTATCAACAGCTTTTATTAATATTTGTTTGTTTTTGATGATAGCTATTCAGACAGATATGTTGAGCATCTTTTCATGTGTCTGTTGGCCGCCTGTTTATTTAAAAAAGTATCTATTCAAGAGTTCTGCCTATGTTTTCATTGGGTGGTTTGTTTTTTTTATATTGAAGTATATGAATTCTTTGAATATTTTGGATATTAAACCTTTATTGGATATATCATTTGCAAAAATTCTTCTCCCATTCAGTAGACATTGCAAATATCTTCTCATATTTTGTTTTGTTGATAGTTTTGTTCACTGTACAAAAGTTTTTTTGTTTGATGTAGTCCCATTTGCCTATTTTTCCTTTTGTTTCCCTTGCCTGAGGAGACATATCCAAAAAAAAAAAAAAATACTGCTAAAACTAATGTCAAAGAATATACTACCTATGTTTCTTTCTAGGAGTTTTATAGATTTAGGTCTTACATTTAAGTTTTTACTCCATTTTGAGTTTATTTTTGTATATACTGTGAGAAAGTAGCCATTTTCCCAGCACCGTTTATTGACGAGGCTGTCTTTTCCCCCAACGTATCTCCTTGCCCCCTTTGTCATAGATTAATTGCCCATAGAAGTATGAGGTCATTTCTGAGCTTGCTATCCTGCTCCATTGATCCATGTGTCTGTTTTTGTGCCACTCTTTTGAAGACTAAAACTTTAGTATAGTTTGAAATCAGAGAGCCTGATACCTCTTGTTCTTTTTTTCTTAAGATTGTTTTGGCTATTCAGAGTCTTTTGTGTTTCCATACAAAATTTAGAATTATTTATTTTAGTTCCATGAAAAACACCACTGGCAGTAATGTTTTGATCTGGATCATGTCGAATCTGTAGATTGCCTTGGATAGTATGGTGATTTCAACAATGTTAATTCTTCTAATCCATGAGCTTTTTATCAAGAAAATGTTCAAATATGGACAAAGAATAGCATACTCAACTATCATATCACTCAACCCTACATAATTCAGTGTGCATTGCTATAAGAACATTTTCTTATATAAGCAGAACACCATTGCCACTTTTAATAGAATTTCTTGATATCATCTAACATCCAGTCCATATTCAATCCTGA
The DNA here is from genome assembly GCF_014754425.2 of Oryx dammah. Classification (NCBI taxonomy): domain Eukaryota; kingdom Metazoa; phylum Chordata; class Mammalia; order Artiodactyla; family Bovidae; genus Oryx; species Oryx dammah. The sequence continues at coordinate 75,488,076 of NW_024070189.1, read as the reverse complement.
ATTGGAGAAAAATATTTTTATTTTGTATGGATATCAAGAAAACTGATTAATATTGAAAAACTGATGATAGTAATATGAATATAGACACTGAACAACTACAAAGAGAAATAAAACTTAACATTTGGTTTGTCCAGCTGTATTAAAATAACTCATTAAGACAATTTGTTCAACTGGTTGATATTTATCCCCAATGACAACAGATCATAACAATTATGCACGTCATTAAATGTGCTCTGGACTACAGCTGGAATCAAATAGAATAGACACAAGTATTACAGGAATCTGTTTGCAACTTAAAAATTGTTTACTTCCAAAGAAACTGAATTGACCTAGATACACTGCATTCAGACCCAAGAGTACAAAAAGAAATTTTGGACTTCATCAAACTCCTGACACTCTTCTCTCATTACCTTTGATACATTATAGTCTTAGCTAGGAGAGAAAAATGCTAATGTGAAACTACAGCACAATTACAGAAAATGCAATTGTTCTGGGACCTCTGAGGAAGAACTCTTTTCATGTGGAAATCTTAGAGCCTGAAGGACCACTTTTGCACACTGTAGCTGTTTAACAACTCCTCTTCCTCTTCTCTAGGACTGCTTCAGTTTGCAGGACTGCATAGGTGAGGGTTCTGAAAACTGACCTGGAGCAAAGAGGGAGATTCAGACATCGAAGTCTCCTTCTTCTCCAGCCATGAGTGTCTGCCGTTAAGGCAGCCCCAGACCCTTGTTCTCATCCTCTCCAGGCCTTGTGTCCACTTCATTCTTTGGACAAAGAAGCTAGTGAACTCAGGGACCTCAACTAACCCCAGTGATCAACCAGAACTGTTTTAGAATCCTCTCGCAAAAGTAATCTTACAAATGTTGACCTCAACTCATTAGTGAGGTTGTAAGCATAACAGGGAAGCTTTTGTTAAGTTCACATTATCTGCAGCCTTCTGCAAAGGGGGACGAAGGAAAGAAAGAGTGAGAGAAGAAGGGAAGGAGAGAGGGAAGGAAGGGTTGAGCTTGGAAATGCACTCTGAAACCAAAGCTCTGGTGAGCCTGTTAAAGATTTTTAAGTCTGACAGGCCAGCTTTCCCAAGCCATGGCAGCTGTAAAGGGAATATAATTATACTTAACAGAAACCACCTGCATTTTGAACTTACCCTAAATTTAAAGCTTCTGGGGGGCTTAATTAAATTTAATGAAAACCATAGCTGCTAAACAACGATGTATTATAGCTCCTACTTCGTTATTCCTGAGGAAATTAAGCAGCAATCATGAAGACATACCTCAGCTCTCACAAGGAAGCCTCTAGATAATAACGCCCAAAGTCTATAAATAAGATAATGCTCTCTTCTTTTCATTAGCTAATAGTATTGTCAAATTACTCATCTGTTCCTGTAAAAAGAAAGAAAATCAGAACTAGAACAGAAGGGGGAAAAAAAAAAAAAAAGAGGCAAGCACAGGGACGTTTTCCTGAGTGGGATATAGGGTAATATTCCTGACTTCAATCCCTTGAGCCCTCCACCACCCCCACCCTCCCTCCATTGGTATTTCTTCTTTTCTCTTTTTACCTTTTAATTATATGTTGGGATTATAGCCAGTTAACTTGGAGAAGGAAATGGCAACCCACTCCAGTATTCTTGCCTTGAGAATCCCATAGACAGAGGAGCCTGACAGGCTACAGTCCATGGGGTCGCAAGAGTTGGACACAATTTAATGACTAAAGAGAGAGAGAGCCAATTAACAATGTTGTGATAGTTTCAGGTGGACAGCAAAGGGACTCAGTCATACACATACATGTATCCATTCTTCCCCAAACACCGCTCGTATCCAGGCTGCCACATAACATTGAGCAGGTTTCTTTCGTTTTTAAAAGAATTATGTGTTAATGCCATTGGGGAATAAACACCTGGGTAGTTCAGGTCAGGATGGATGTCTGTGAATCACAACACTAGAATACGGGACTGGTTATGCTCCCATGCTCATCTTACTTAACCTGAACTATTTATATATAAAAATAATCATGGTCCTTTAGAGGACCATTTGAGCAACAAGATGGTAGAGATAGAGTGAAAGTTGACACCAGGCAAAAATTCTACTCTCAAACTAGTACAGCGGGAAAGAGCGGAAGATGAAGTGGCCTAAACTGCCTTCATGGAGGACAACCAGACAGTCCAGGACAGGGTGTGTAAACACTAATGTGCATCAGAATCCTCTGGAGAGGGACTGCTGGACCCTGTCCTTAGCGTGTCTGGTACAGAAGGTCTGAAGCGGGACCAAAACCCACTTCTCTAACAAATTCCCAGGAGATGCTAATACTGCTGGTCCAGAGATCATATTTTGAAAACCACTGGTCTAGATATACTGTCTCAGAAGTTTAGAAAACAGAGGCACATTTAGGAAATAGTTTGGTATTAGATGAATCCAATACAAAACACAGAAGAGAGGGTTGAGACAACCAAACTACCAAAGACAGAAAGTAGGAGGGAAATATGTGAGTCCCAGGAATCTGCTCCTTAAGGGCAGGCCCTTCACCATCCGATGAGGAGTGAAGCCTCACTAGGAAAGTGATCAGAGCCGGGTGGGGTCCCATAGCCATCATCCACTTGCTGAAATCAGAGCAGGACCTCAGCCCTCCAGGGAACCAGCCAATAGGCTATGGGAGGTCCCTCGGGGCTGATGGGATGAATATGGGACAGAGAGCTTCAGGGGAAGCAAGAACAACTCCTACCCACAAGGAAGATCTGACTCATCTATGGGCAGACTGGAACATATGCTCCCTCTCCACACATCAGACCTCTGACAACTAGAACCCACTCCACACGCCCACACAGACAGATTCTTGCCCACAAGTTGACAAGATGCGTATAACTGAGCAAAGTATCTGCATCACTGAACTCTATGCTCATCTGGCTACATTTAGAGCACTGTCTGCCCCAATTTAATGCCTCAGAAAGCACAGAACTATAAAGTGGTGCTATTAAAATATATTTAATACTCATTTTCATTCAACTTTTAAAACAACTCCAAGAGATGTGCCAAGAAAACAGCCAAGAGAAGGGATAAGCAAGAATCACAGGTCTGCCTCTCAGACCCACCACTGCATGAAGTCAAGACTAGCCTCCTGACTCCAAGCTAACATTGTTCTCTTTAGTTCATAGTCCTTCCCTTTTAAAAAGGATTTGTGGGGGTTTTTTTTTGGGGGGGGGTGGGCTTAACTTATTTATTTACTTATTTTATTTTTATCATTCTTTTGAAAATTAAAAAAATATTTTTAGACAATTTTTAAAGGTTATTTTCTATTTATGCTGCTGCTGCTAAGTCACTTCAGTCGTGTCCGACTCTGTGCGACCCCATAGACGGCAGCCCACCAGGCTCCCCCGTCCCTGGGATTCTCCAGGCAAGAACACTGGAGTGGGCTGCCATTTCCTTCTCCAATGCATGAAAGTGAAAAGTGAAAGGGAAGTCTCTTAGTCATGTCCGACTCTTTGAAACCCCATGGACTGCAGCCCACCAGGCTCCTCCATCCATGGGATTTTCCAGGCAAGAGGACTGGAGTGTGTTGCCATTGCCTTCTCCATTTTCTGTTTATAGTTACTACAAAATACTGGCTGTATTACCTGTGTTGTACAATGTATCCTTTTTGTAATTTGCAGTATAGTTGATTAAAAATGCTGTGTTCATTTCAGGTGTATAGGACATTGATTCCATTATACACACATTTTTTTTTTCAGATTCTTTTTCCTTATAGGATATTACAAAATACTGATTATTGTTCCCTATGCTATACAATAGGGTCTTGTTGGTTATCTATCTTGCTGGCTGTGTATCTAGTGGTGTGTATATGCTAATCCCAACCTCCTAATTTATCTCTCCCCACCTACCGACCTTTCCACTTTAGGAACCATGCTGCCAGATTCTCCAGGCAAGAACACTGGAGTGGGTTGCCATTTCCTTCTCCAGTGCATGAAAGTGAAAGTGAAGTCGCTCAGTCGTGTCTGACTCTTATCGACCCCATGGACTGCAGCCCACCAGGCTCCTCCACCCATGGGATTTTCCAGGCAAGAGTACTGGAGTGGGGTGCCACTGCCTTCTCCCTTAGGAACCATAGGTTTGTTGAAAAGGATTTGAACCAACTCTATAGAACAGGAGAAATTTAATCTCCCCTGCTTCTTAAGCAAAAACAAAAATCAACACATGATACCAGAAAACATATTTCATCATTACATTCAATTATGTAACACTTAGCACAGCCTGTTTTCCTAAGGAGGTCCCTCCCTGCCTTAGAAAAAACAGAGTTCTCCATCACAAGACGTAAGCAAGAAAAGGCTGCATAAACACCTGCCAGGCACATCACAAAAGGAATTCAAATATCTGGCGGGATGGGTGTTGACTGATGCTATTCATTCTATTGACTCTAACTTCTCTTAATCTCTCTATTAAGCTACTTTTTAAAAGCAGTCTCAATATCCCTATGACCATTTCCATAATTTTTATGTGTAAAATATTTCTGTGGGCACTGCAATTTCAAAAGACAACAAAAACCCAGTATTTCCATTGCAACATTTAACACAAATAATAGTGTGTTTTTGCATACTTGCCATTTATTATTGACAAGCTGAAGTACACAGTAAGATATTTTTTACCAGAATCCATGGGCTTGGAATTCCAAAATTAGAACAATACCCTTACCTCACAATCTCAAGTGTGTATATTTCTTGCCCAACGGTACCTTTTTTTTTTTTACTATCTGAAAGTGTTTTTCTTTAACCTTCTTTGACACAATTTCTCCTATTCTTTTTATTGCTCACACTGTAAACTTTGAAAATAAATGTCCTTAGGCATCAACTCTGTGATGTTTATTATAAAACCTGGCAAATTTTTAATGGAATCATTATAAATTCTGCTTGTTAAACTCAAGTAAAAGTAGAGGTACATCAATATTTTAAATGGAAAACCCATCAAGGCAACCTGCCACATAGACTCAGGAGATTAGTGATGTGAGCTGGGTTAGACTCCTGGCACCACTAAATCCTAACTCTGCAACGTGGGGAATTTACTCTTTGGAAAAAATGATGAAAATTGCACATAACTCACAGAAATAGAATGCAATCATGTATGTGGGGTGCCAGCATAATGGTTAAGGTGGCAGCATTTTATGGTGATTTACAAAAGATTGACTGTATCCAAATCTCAGATCTGCCACTTAGCTGTGTGCTGTTGAGTGAGTTACTGAACCTCCCCAAACCTGCCTCCTTGTCTCATCATCCCAAAATAGGGATGATGGTATTATCTACCTTATAGGCTTGTCATGATTAGCTGGGATAATACTTGTAAAACCCCTGGCACAAGGGCCTGCAGGTGGTGGACAACCCAAGGATGCTAGTTTCCTTTTCCAGCATCCTCTTCCCAAGCTGTCTGCAACTCTCCCTACTCACTTCTACCTAACTTGCCCTCTGACTTTGCCCAGGAGGAAAAAAATACTCATAAGGTAGAGGCAGAGTTCCTTTCGGAGAGAGAATTATCTTTGTTTAGGCATATATATTGAAAGCCTCCCTAGCTGTGAAAAGAGCTCCAATGGCCTGGTTGAGAAATAGAGCTAAACTGTTAAGAATAATAAAGCATGAGAAATATGGGGATTTTGGAGACCTGGGAGGTGAGGAGAGCAGATGTGAGAGGAGACAGCCTGTTTGTAACTTTTCAACATAGGAGTGGCCAAGGCACTACTTGAGCATCTAGTAAAATATTACACAAGTGGCCCACAGGGCTAAGCTATGAGGTAAACCCTCTATATTCATCCTAAAGTTTCAGTTCTGGCTTAGTACACATAATTACTTTGTGTAAATGGTTTGGGGTAAAATATGAACAAAAATGAATGCTGTTCCACACTGAGATTCAATGCAATGATAAAAGAAAGGAATAGAAGAATAAGGAGACCTGAGAGACTGCTAACTCAGTAGAGTCAGAAAATTATCAAAAGGTGATTTGGAAAACTACCAAACACTGCACCCCTTCCCAGGAATACTTGGATGTGGTGGTGGAGATATTGAATTTCTCACTGTAAGCAGGATGGAGACTGTTTGAATTAAATATTACACGAAAGATGACCAATGGGGCTGGAAAACCTGGACTCCCGTCACCTTCATCCCATCAAGACTGCTGACATCTTGATTATGCCAATTCTCTTTTTTTCATCATTGGTTTTCATTGGACATCTATATATAAGGTTATTCCTACTTGGGAACTTTAATGCAACTTTAATACTTAGGGACTCCTAAATTCTGAAACCAGAAGACCTTCTGATGATAAACTAGTTCAAGCTCTTAACAGGAATAAAACCAGCCGAGAGAAAGCTTGCCTGGTTCTCATACAAGTTACCAGCAGCAGATGGACTTGTGTTTTCAGCCAAGGGCAACTATTCCCTTTCTTATCATTAGGCTGGCTGTTTCAAGTCAGAAAGGGAATAAAATTCAGCCTAATTATGTAAGGGGGCTCACAAAACTAGGGAACTATTACTAGTTGCCCATACTTGTTCTTGAGTTGAGATGTGAGTTAATCCATTTTTATCAACAGATAATCTCTATTTCAACTTCACCAACCAATAATGTCAATGCATTGTTATAAGAGATAATCTTCTAATGTTCTCCTTAGAATAAAATATCATAATGAAACTCAGCCTTTGACATATAAAAGTGAAACTGAGTATGAAAACAGGCCCATGTGATTAAGAGAATTTCTGAAGTTTTTTACAGAGAACAGACTTGTGGTGACAAGCAGGAGGGAGATTGGGGGGTGGATTGGAAGTTTGGGATTGGCAGATGCAAACCATTACACAGAGAACGGATGAATAACAAGGGCCTACTCTATAGCACAGGGAACTATAGTCAATATCCCATGATAAACCATAATGAAAAAGAATGTACATATTAACATAACTGAATCATTTTGCTGTACAGAAGAAATTAATACAACATTGTAAATCAACTGTAAATTGTTCAATAAAATAAATTTAAAAACAAACTCGTAAAGTTTTCATTTCAACAAAATAAATTAGAAAAATAAGTTCGAGAAAATAAAAAAAAACAAACTCCTGAAGTTTTCATTTGCTTTCCTATGTGTTGAACTGATTTACAGGTGAGTTAAATTGAACACGATTTAGAAAATTCAATGATTTTACAAAGAATATGAAACTTACAGCATTTTTTCTTGTAATCTAATTACTGAATAAGCAATTGAGCTAATTTTTACTGAATTTATGAAATGAAAATCAACTAAACATTTTAATTAACTTGTATCCTATGATTATTTTTAAATAGTGGAGTGATAAAAGTTCTACAGCAATTCACTATGTTTACAATAGGAAGAATTTCACTTTTAAGATATACAAAGAAGATAAAGATGAACTACTGTATAGAAATTTTAATAGACCATGTCTTAGGCCTCTAAGTATTATTTTATAATAATTATGGTTATAAACATAATTAACTCAAAGAGAATTGGATTTTTGTCAACTATAAGATTTTATCAGAAAAATACAAAGAAAATTCATTTGGATATTGGAGGAGAGGTGGAGGTCCAGAAGAGACATGTCCTTAAGATGTTGTCAAAAGGTAGTTAGGGGATGGAACTTTAATACATAAAAGAGGTATAATGTTAAGTCAGAAGCACATTTTTCAACTCTGCAAGGAGAATCAGAAATAAAAAATGTAAAGACTGGCCTCTCTGGTCCAAGTAATTATGCAATATCTAGCCTTCTCCTATTAAACTTTTGGTTAGAGAATTTCTTAATTCTAAAGTTACAGAGCTAAAGTGCTGCTAGCTTTATAGAAACAGCGCTTCTCAGAGCCCCATTCTCCTTTATTGTGGAGTACCTTTTAAGACAAATCATATTACCTTAAAAGACAGGGATGGAAAGATATGTTTAGAGATACTGCTTGGAATACATAGTAGAACAAACACAACTAGGAGCTGGTGACTTTGTTTCTTGGTCTGACTCTTACACCTCTCCCAGAATGACCTAAGACAACTCATTAACTTCTGGGAGTTTCATGGCCATATGCCAAAGGTTTTTTGTTTTTTTTTTTCAATTGTCAACTCTGAAGAATAGACTGATAATTTACATTTGGAGAAATACATATTCCTTAACTCATGGGAAAATGTTCATTCTCTAATTTTAAAAATGTAATTTAAATCAAACCTGAGAAACCACCAAACACCTGCTAAAGAATAAGAATTCCTTTTTATAAGTATTTGTGCTGTGCTGTGCTGTGGGAGAAGGCAATGGCAACCCACTTCAGTACTCTTGCCTGGAAAATCCCATGGATGGAGGAGCCTGGTAGGCTGCAGTCCATGGCGTCTCAAAGAGTCAGACACGACTGAAGTTGACTTAGCAGCAGCAGCAGCTGTGCTGTGCAAAGTCACTTCAGTCGTGTCTGACTCTTTGGGACCCTATGGACCATAGCCCACCAGGCTCCTCTGTCCATGGATTCTCCAGGCAAGAATACTGGAGTGGTTGCCATGCCCTCCTCCTGGGGATCTTCCCAACCCAGGGATCACACCCAAGCCTCCTGAGGCTCCTGCATTACAGGTGGGTTCTCTACCGCTGGGTCAGGTCTTGGTTGCGGCACACTGATCTTTGCTCTTCATTGTGGCATGCTGCATCTTTTGTTGTGACAACTGGAGTCTAGTTCCCAGATCGAACCCCGGGCCCCCTGCATTGGGAGCTCGGAGTCTCAGCCACTGGGCCACCAGGGAAGTCCCAAGAATTCCTTTTAATGATAATAATCCTTAAGAAGTAATGATAAAATTGTAATGATAATGTAAAAGTAGTGATAAAGTTCACTCATTCACACACTAGGAGTTCAATAAATACTCATTAACTGACTATTCATTGGGGGTCTTGAAAATTGTTATTTGGGAATCAACATGGTTACATGTAGCAAAAATCCATATTCTGGAAGAGCTCACACATTATGCTGAAAGATGAAGGATGGGGTGAATGATTTGTTCCAATCTGTCCTAACTCAATCCACAGGCTAATAAAACCGAGTACTCTTAACTTTGCCAACAAAGATCCATATAGTCAAAGCTATGGTTTTTCCAGTAGTCATGTACAGATATGAGAGTTGAAACATAAAGAAGGCTGAGCACCCAAGAATTGGTGCTTTTGAGTTGTGGTGCTGGAGAAGACTCCTGAGAGTCCCTTGGACAGCAAGGAGATCAAACCAGTCAATGCTAAAGGAAATGAACCCTGAATATTCACTGGAAGGACTGATGCGGAAGCTGAAGCTCCAATTCTCTGACCACCTGATGCGAAGAGCCAATTCACTGGAAAAAGACCCTGATGCTGGGAAAGATTGAAGGCAGGAGAAGGGGGTGACAGAGGATGGGATGGTAGGATGTGGTATCACCAACTCAATGGATATGAGTTTGCGCAAACTCCAGGAGATAGTGAAGGACAGGGAAGCCTGGCATCCTGCAGTCCATGGGGTCGCCAAGAGTCCGACACAACTTAGCAAATGAACAACAACTCTTAACCAGGGAGAGAAAAAAGAAGACAGATCAGTTTGTATAGGGGACAGTGGGCCAGAAGGTAAATACAACCTCAGGTCACGTCTCAGGTCGACACAAGGTACCCTGACGACGAATTCACAGCCCAGGCCGTCCCACTCACACCCCTGGACCGCTCTGACAGCCTGCGCTCACTGGACCCGGACCAGCAGACGCCTCCCGCAGGTCTCCCAGCATCCCTGAGCGAGCAGCGCTGCCGGCCTGCCTCACAGAGCACTGCACAGCTTCCATCACCGCCTGCGGTGGGGTGGAGGGGGTGCTTTCTTTCTTTCTTTTTTTTTTTTTTTAACTTCTTATTTTGCCTTTTTGTTCGTGTCCCCATCCTCATTACTCCCGCTTCCAGTTTTATTTTGCTTTTTTCTTTCAGTCCTCTGCCAAACTCACCTCAGCGGTCCCAGGGGCCCTGCCTCCAGAATCTTGTCTTGTGCCCAGACCAGGATTTGGGAGACTCTCCACTGCCTGCCCCAGGACCAGGCCTTCGGGCAGTTGGGGAGATTCTGGTCTTTAATCAACAGAACCCCTGGCAGGGCCAAAGCATGGAGCCATGGGGCCTACCTGAATTTCTGACTGGGGCGCCCACGGCAGCCTGCCTCTGCGTTGCTGCTCCTGCCAGAGGCTGCCTTCTGGTGGCCGCCCCGTGGACAGCGCCCTGGGCCACCTTCCTTGCCCTGTCGTGAGGTTCGGAGCGGCCTGGGGCTGTCCAGTTCCCTTCTCGGTCAGAAAAGAGGTCAAGTCCGTGGCCTGGGTGGGGAGGAGGCACGGCCCCGTGGAAGCCGCGCTCAGGATTGGGTTTCGGGCTCCCCCTAGTGGACGGGGCTCGCGTTGCCCCGTGAGAAGCCAGGAGCTGGCGCAGAGCCTCTGGCGCCGCCTCTGGGCCCTGTCTACTCCGCCCCTCGCCTGCTCTCCTGACCCTGTGGATGAGGCAGGAGGAACTTCCTGGAGCTAGCTTTCCCACCCCTAGCCCCGAGCCTTCCCAGGGCTTCCTTCCAGCCGGTCTTAACTCCTGCTGGACTCTGTCTGAGAATGGGAGCCGTGATCTCCCCCTTTGCTCAGCCTGGAGTGCAGGGGTGCCATCCTCGGCTATTACACAGCTTGCACCCAGAGAGTATTGGGCCCGGTGGACTTGGGTTGAAGAGAGGGTGAGGGTGGGCGTCTGGTACGTACTGAGGTAGGGGCCTCTGAGAAGGGAGGCCCCAGACCATCTCACTCCTTCTCCCTCTCTGGGCCCCACATTCTGCAGCCATAAGGTGAACGTGTCGGTGCTAGGGCACTCACGTGCGTGCCTCAGACTGTGTGTGTGTGTTGTGGGCAGGCATCCCTATGCATCTGGGATGCAGATGTACGTGGCGTGTGTGCAAGCGCATGCATGTCGGGTATGTGTGTGTGAAGGCAAGCCGAGTCCCAGCCTCCAGTGCGCATGGTTTGTGTAGTCTTGGGCTGCGTGCTAGGGACCGGGGACCGGGAGAAGCGTGGCCTAGCAGGGGAGCCACACTGGAGGTCCACTTGTTGCCCTGTCCCCGCTTTCCTCTCAACGTCTCTGTTTGGAATTTGGTTTTTGTGGTTTTGATCTCCCCACCTCACTTCCTGTAGATAGTTCACAGAGAGACGTTCTGAGGTGGGAGGTGGTTTGAGTGGGTGGGGTTCTTCCCTTTTTGTGTGTGTCTGTCCTTAATCTGACAGTTCCCCCTCCTCCCCACTGGCCTGGCCCTTTTCCTTATATTTGCACACTCCTTTCTCTAATCTCCCAATCTAAGGTGAAATAACCTTACTGCCCAGGTGTCTTCCCTTGAGACATGGGCCAAAGTGTTTGCTTGTTTGCTAATGAAAGCCAATTTCAGCTGATTATTCAAAAAGGCAAAAGATTCAAATCATTGAAACGCATAGTCCTACCTACCTTACCATACATTCTGTAAACAGGACTGTGTATTCTGATGATGGACCTGTTCTCAATCAGATGCAGGGGCCTACTCCTCCTGAGCCAGCATCTGCACACAGCAGTATTCGCTTCTTGAGTAATATTTACTCCCACAAGACACCTATTTGAATCTAAGTCACATTGCTTCAATTGCTTTCTCTTGGTTGGTGATACAAGATTTAATCACATTAGGAACCAAGGGACTGATGCAGTCAGCAGGTACTGACTTGCATAAGGCTGTCACTTTTGGTTTTTATGATAGAACTTGCTATTCATAAACATGCTGATATGTTTGCTCTCCTTTCCTTGCCTCTCAAAGTGGGATAAGCACAAATGAAACTTTGTTGCCATAAAGGACTATCACAAAGCTTCTCCTACCTCTGGAACAAATAATCCTACTCCTAAAAGCTTTGTCTAAGAAAACGGTTCAGAAGTAAAATACCTAAAACAGCAATGTTTAAATAGAGGGTATTTGGAGGAAGAGGGTATGTCATGAATGTTGATGAAGATGAAAAGGAAGATCAAGGTGAAAATGGAGTTTCGTTGTTACTCAGTTGCTCAGTCATGTCCAACTCTGTGACCCCATGGACTGCAGCACGCCAGGCTTTCCTGCCCATCACCAACTCCCAGAGCTTGCTCAAACTCATGTCCATTGAGGTGATGCCATCCAGCCATCATCTCATTGTCTGTTGCCCCCTTCTCCTGCCTTCAATCCTTCCCAGCATCAGGGTCTTTTCCAATGAGTCAGTTCTTCACATCAGGTGGCCAAAGTATTGGAGCTTCAGCTTCAGCATCAGTTCTTCATTCCAATGAATATTCAGGGTTGATTTCCTTGATTGGTTTGACCTCCTTGCTGTCCAGGGGACTCTCAAAAGTCTTCTGCAACACCACTGTTCAAAAGCATCAGTTCTTTGGCACTCAGAAAACAGAGTCGCTGGTTAAGAAAACTGAGATGTCAGTGCCACTCACTGACCTAAGGAATGCATCGTGTGGCTGGCAGGGGCACAGCCAGTGCACCTGCTGTGTGGTTTCACCTGCCTGGGCATGAGAGTGGGAGAAGGCCTTTCATACTTTCATAATTCACATGAATTCATACTTTCATAAATGTTTAAAGCAAATAAGTGACAGTTCAAAATTTTTATTCCACACTGGCACTCTCAGCACCCAAGCCGTCAGGCCATATCCACTCCCTCTCCTCCTCCCCAGTTTTTCCACAGGGTTTTACATTTTTTAGAAAGTTGATTTCAAAAGAGAATATGCTACAGAGACCATATGTGGCCTACAAAGCCTACAATATGATCCAGGTCTTTACAGAAAATGCTTGCTGACACTGATTTAACCCATCATCGTTTTTACTGACATGCTTATAACTTCAAAATAGATCAGGGAATAGGAGCTGTTCAATCTCCCGTCACATAAAATTCACTTGAAGTGATCCTGTTGAGACATAATTTTATGTCTTCTTCCATGCTGCCCTCAAAAACTTGCCCGGGCCATTGCTCCCCCAACTCACAATGCTTTCTATTTCTCTATTTTCTGATTTTTATCAGCTGTGGACTCAAAATTATACAACCAAACTCTCTCAAACATGGCTTCTGGATGGAGCTATCAATAGCTCTTCGTGAGTAAACTGTGACTTTTAGTGCAACATTTTATCTCCACATGTATCTTTTTATCTTTTAAGCTATAAGAATTCTGTAGCTAGATGTCACAGCTCAGATGGTAAAGAATCCACCCACAATGCGGGAGACCTGGGTTTGATCCCTGGGTTGGGAAGATCCCTGGAGGAGGGCATGGAAACCTACTCCAGTATTCTCGCCTGGAGAATTCCCATGGACAGCGAAGCCTGGCGGGCTATAGTCCACGGGGTCACAAAGAGTTGGACATGACTGAGCAGGTCGCTCAGCATAGCACAAGAAACTTCACCCAATATACTCCAGGCATATGCAATATAAATCTAGATTTTGCCAAAGCTCACAATTTTTCTACTTTGCCTATTTATGGGTTTTTTAATGGCTTATTGTCTTTCCTCCACATCCCCCCCTTAAATAGCTTAGTCCACATTGTCCTAAAAGCTGCTCTTCAGAAAATCACTTTCTGTAACTTTCAGCTTTTGGGGTCTCTCAACTTCAGAATTTCTCCATGGGATTATCATTTAGTTTTGCTGCAATATTTTTGACTTAAAAAGGATAACTTTAATGTTGGGGTAGTAGTAGTATTAAATTGGTTATTATTCAAATCTGTTTCTCTCCAATATAAAATTCAGCTTTCTCAGATTATTTGCTTTAAAACAAACACAGAGTTCTGGGAGGAATCAAGAGACCATTCTACTACTGTGCATTAAGAATAGCTTGGCACAGGGAATACACTGGGGAGGCTTAAGGATACAGAGGTGTTTACAGGTGATGACGTGAGAAAATGATTTAAGAGAACTAAAGCACCTTTGAGGTAGACTTCTGAGATTTGGTTCCCTGCATTCTAAATTTCCTCTGATTCACTCTCAGGCCTTGTAGTTTGGTTGGGGTTGATCCTATCAGTTAGAAGAGTCATCATGTCAGGCATAAGATTGCTATCCTTAGAAAGATTTGCCTGCAAGTTTGGCCCTTGGCTGAGATCTGGGAATGTAAATTTTGAGGAGGTTCCCAACATTCCCTCACTGAGAAGAGTGGCTCCCTGTGCCCAAACTGTATAAACAATGCTGCTGCTAAGTCACTTCAGTCGTGTCCGACTCTGTGCAACCCCAGAGACGGCAGCCCACCAGGCTCCCCCGTCTCTGGGATTCTCCAGGCAAGAACACTGGAGGGGGTTGCCATTTCCTTCGCCAGTGCATGAAAGTGAAAAGTGAAAGTGAGGTCGCTCAGTCATGTCCAACTCTTAGCGACCCCATGGACTGCAGCCTACCAGGCTCCTCCATCCATGGGATTTTCCAGGCAAGAGTACTGGAGTGGGTTGCCATTGCCTTCTCCGTACAAACAATGCAGTTGATGCTAAATACCTGCTTTCCTTTTAGGAGTCTGGAATTCTAGTATGAAGTCTGGCAGAAGATGCCTGTGTGACCAGCATCCCAGTGAAAACCTTAGATGCTGAGTCTTGGTAGACATTTCACATGTCACCATGATCTGATGCTGGGAAAATGAAGCATGTCCTGGATGACTGTATAGGGAAAGAACCCTTGAACAGCGTGGAAGAAGACATAAAATTATGTCTAACAGGATCACTTGAATGCTTGTACCTGATTTCCTCTGGACTTCATTCACATGGCCTTTCTGATTTTGCTTTGTTTATTTTGATGTAATAAATCATGGTCATAAGTATAAAATTACATGCTGAGTTCTGCAGGTCCTGCTGACAAATCACCAAATCTGAAGGAAATCTTGGGATTCCCCAACATACCATCCTTAGCTTACATGCATGGGCCCTGATAGATGCGGGCCAATCAGCATACCCACCGTTTCTAGCTACTGTGATGAGTTAAGGGATTAGTTTATAACACAGCCACAGCTAGTGTGACCAGATGAGACCTTCGCTGGGGCTTCTGGGAGAACCCAGTGGTCTCTCTTCTGCTGGTTGATCAGAAATGGGACTATGAGGCTGCACCTCTTGGCTAACATCTTGTGACGACAAGGAAAGTAACCTGGAGCTGCTGGGGTGATACCACATGGAGCTTGTGGATAAAGCAGGCAGAGAGATGGCAAGGAATTGGGCCTGGCTTCCCTGGTGGCTCTGTGGTAAACAACCTGCCTGCAATGCAGGAGCCTCAGGAGACATGTGTTCAATCCCTGGGTCAGGAAATTCCCCTGGGGAAGGGTATGGCAACCCACTCTGGTATTCTTGCCTGGAGAATCCGATGGCCAGAGGAGCCCGGCAGGATATAGTCCATAAGGTCGCAAAGAGTCGGACACCACTGAAGTGACTTGGCAGGCATGTACAACACTGACCCAGCAATTTCACTTCAAAGTCAGTCCTACCCATCTAGATTTTTTTCAATTTGATGAAAAAGTTTCATGCCAATTCAAATTGGCTTTATGACTTACCACTGAAAGAATTCCAACTGATGCAAACTTGAACCATACTAAAGGGTCTGACAGTTAAGATAACCAAGTAGGAATCATCACAGGTCTCTAAGCTGGGGAGTGTTAACCTGGGAAGTTCAGATGTGTTAACTTCCGGAGGCTGCAGGGAAGTGAGGGGTAGGAGGGTGGTGGTGAAAGACTAGAGACCAGTTGGAAAGCCACTAAAATGAACTATCAAGTATGAGGTACTATAGTGCTAGTACATGGGTAGCAGTGATATGGAGAAAAATCCTTAAATATTCAGGAGGTAGAAGTGACAAGAGTTGGTAAGATTGAATGTGGGGTGTGAGGAAGAGAAAAGTCAAGGATCACTCTGATTTTAACTCAGCAAAAGGTGATGTTCTTAACTAAAACAAAATAAGAAAAGACAGACTTAGGAGTGGAGAGGAAGATCACATGTTTATTTTGGGCATGTGTTTGCAGAAACTAAACTTGACCCTTGAACAACGGGTCAAACCTTTACCTAGACTCACCCCCTCAAAAAAGACAGAGAAAACACAAATAAATAAAATCAGAAATGAAATAGGAAATGTTACAATTGATGTCACAGAAATAAAAAAGGATCACAAGAGACTACTATGAACAACACCAACAACTGGATAATCTGGAAGAAATAAATTCCTAGAAATGTACAATGCCCCAAGACTGAATAATGAAGAAATAGGAAATCTGAACAGACCAATTATTAGTAAGGAGGTTGAATTAGTATTCAAAAACCTCCCAACATAAAATGTCCAGGACCAGACAGCTTCACAGTGAATTCTACCAAACACTCCAAGGAGAATTTATATCAATCCTTCCAAAACTTCTCCATAATTAGAAGAGGAAGAAACTCTTCCAAACTCATTTTACAAAGCCAGCATAACCCTGATACTAAAACCAGACAAGAATGACACTATAAAATTACAGATCTATATCACCGATAAGCATAGATGCAAAAATCCTCAACAAAATATTAGCAAACCAAATTCAACAATACATTAAAAGGATTACATACCATGACTGAGTGGGATTTATCCCAGGCATTCAAGGATGGTTCAATATCTACAAATTAGTTTATGTGATACACCATACATCAACAAAATGTATGGATAAAAATTGGATGATCATCTCAATAGGTGCAGAAAAGCATTTGACAAAATTCAACATCCACTTATAATAATAACTCTCAACAAAGTGGATACAGAGCGATCACACCTCAGTGTAATAAAGGCCATATGTGACAAGTACAGAGCTAACATCGTACACAATGGTAGAAAGCTGAAAGCTTTTCCTATAAGACTAGGGACAAGGATGCCCACTCTTTCCACTTTTAATCAGCACAGTGTTAAAATTACTAACCACAGTAATTAGGCGAGAAAATAAGTAAAAGTAATCCAAATTAGAAAGGAAGAAGTAAAACTGTCACTATTTGCAGAGGCTGTTGTTGCTGTCCAGTTGCTAAGTCATGTCTGACTCTTTGCAACCCCATGGATTGTAGCATGCCTGGCTCCTCTGTACTCCACTGTCTCCTGGCTGCTACTGCTAAGTCACGTTAGTTGTGTCCAACTCTGTGCGACCCCATAGATGGCAGCCCACCAGGCTCCTGTCCCTGGGATTCTCCAGGCAAGAATATTGGAGTGGGTTGCCATTTCCTTCTCCAACTGTCTCCCGGAGTTAGGCTCAAATTTATGCCCATTGAGTCACGGATGCTAGCTAACTACCTCATCCTCTGCTGCCCCCTTCTCCTTTTGCTTTCAATGCCGAGGACATGATATTATATTTAGAAAAACCCTGAAGACTCTATACAAGAACATTAGAACTAATAAATGAATTCAGCAAGATAACAGAATACAAGATTAATATACAGAAATCTGTGCATTTCTTCACAGTAACAATGAAATATCAGAAAAAAATCACTTTTAAAAATCACATTAAAAAAAAATCTATGAATAAACCTAACCAAGGTGGTGGA
Source organism: Oryx dammah (assembly GCF_014754425.2). NCBI lineage: Eukaryota > Metazoa > Chordata > Mammalia > Artiodactyla > Bovidae > Oryx > Oryx dammah. Next base: position 75,470,577 of record NW_024070189.1, on the reverse strand, counting down.
AAGACCTATATACTGAGAACTTTAAAACCACTGATAAAGGAAATTGAAAATGATACAAAGAAATGGCAAGATAATCCATGCTCTTGAAGAATTAATATTGTTAAAATGAATATACAACACAAAGCAATCTGCAGATTCACTGCAATCCCTTGCAAATTGTCCATGACATTTTTTTTTACAGAGTTAGAACATATAATGCAAAAATATACATGGAATCACAAAAGACCAAGAATTGCCAAAGCAACCCTGAGGAAAAAGAACAGTGCTTGAGGAATAACCCTCCCAGACTTCAGATAATGCTACAAAGCCACAGTAGTCAAAATGGCTGGTATTAGCACAAAAACAGATACACAGATCAATGGAACAGAACAGAGAGCCCAAAAATAAACCCACACACCTATGGTCAATTAATCTTCAACAAAAGAGGCAACAATATTCAATGGAGAAAAGACAGTCTCTGCAGCAAGTGGTGTTACAAAAGGTAGACAGATGCATGTAAATCAATGAAGTTAGAAACTCCCTCACACCATACACAAAAATCAACTCAAAATAGCTTAAACATTTAAATATAAGAGACAAAAGGGACCACGGAACTCCTAGAAGAGAACACAGGCAAACATAAATAGCTCATAACTCAATATCAAAAAAACAAAAACAATCCAATCCAAAAACAGAGAGAGGACCTAAATAGACATCTCTCCAGAGAAGAAACATAAACAGTCAATAAGCATATGAAACGATGCTCAACATCACTAACTACTAGAGAAATGAAAATCAAAATGACAATGAGGTATCACTTCACACCAGTCAGCATGGCCAACATCAAAAAGTCTACAAATAATAAATGCTGGAGAGGGTGTAGAGAAAAGAGAACTCTCATAAACTATTGGAAGGTAAACTGGTGCAGCCACTATGGAAAACAGTATGGAGGTTCCTTTAAAAACTAAAAATAGAGTTGCCATATGATTGATAGGAAAGATGAAAACTCTAATTGGAAAAGACACATACACCCCAACATTCATAGCAGCACTATTTACAATAGCCAAGACAAGGCAGCAACCTAAATGTCAATCAACAGATAAATGGATAAAGAAGCTGTGGAGCACACACACTCAGAATGGAATACTACACAGTCATAGAAAAGAATGAAATATTGTCATTTGCAACATCATGGATGGACTCAGAGATCATCATACTAAGTGAAGTAAGACAAAGAAAGACAAACATTATATAATACCATTTACATGTAGAATCTAAAAAATACTACAAATCAGCTTATTTATAAAGTAGAAATCACAGACAGTGAAAATAAACTTATGGTTACCAAAGGGGGAAGGGGAGGGAGAGAGAAATTAGGAGTATGGGATTAACAGACATACACTACTATATATAGAATAAACAAACAACAAGGATTTACCATATAGCATAGGGATGGGGTTCCCAAGTGGTTCAGTGGTAAAGAACCCACCTGCCAATGCAGGAGATGCAGGTTTGATCACTGGATCAGGAAGATCTCCTGGAGGAGGAAATGGCAATCCACACCAGTATTCTTACCTGCAAAATCCCATGGAAAGAAGAGCCTGGTGGGCTCTGTCCATGGGGTCAGAGTCAGACGCAACTGAGCAACTGAGTACACACACAGGGAACTATAATCAATATCTTGTAAAAACCTATAAAGAAAAAGAATCTGAAGTTGTACACCTAACTAACTCAATATTGTAAATCAGTTCAGTTCAGTTCAGTCACTCAGTCATGTCCGACTCTTTGTGACCCCATGGACTGCAGCATGCCAGGCCTCCCTGTCCCTCCCATTCCCAACTCCTGGAATTTACTCAAACTCATGTCCATTGAGTGGTGATGCCATCCAACCATCTCATCCTCTGTTGTCCCCTTCTCCTCCTACCCCCAATCTTTCCCAGCATGAGGGTCTTCTCAAATGACTCAGCTTTTTCCATCAAGTGGCCAAAGTATTGGAGTTTCGGCTTCAACATCAGTCCTTCCAATGAATACCCAGGACTGGTCTTTAGGATGGACTGGTTGGATCTCCTTGCTGTCCAAGGGATTCTCAAGTCTTCTCCAACACCACAGTTCAAAAGCATCAATTCTTCGGCGCTCAGCTTTCTTTATAGTCCAACTCTCACATCCATACATGACTACTGGAAAAGCCATAGCCTTGACTAGACGGACCTTTGTTGGTAAAGTAATGTCTCTGCTTTTGAATATGCTGTCTAGATTGGTCATAACTTTCCTTCCAAGGAGTAAGCATCTTTTTTCATTGCTGCAGTCACCATCAGCAATGATTTTGGAGCCCAGAAAAATAAATCTGACATTGTTTCCACTGTTTTCACATCTATTTGCCATGAAGTGCTGGGACCAGATGCCATGATCTTAGTTTGCTGAATGTTGAGCTTTAAACAAACTTTTTCACTCTCCACTTTCACTTTTATCAACAGCCACTTTAATTCTTATTCACTTTCTGCCATAAAGGTGGTGTCATCTGCATATTTGAGGTTATTGATATTTCTCCCAGCAATCTTGATTCCAGCTTGTGCTTCCTCCAGCTCAGCGTTTCTCATGATGTACTCTGCATATAAATTAAATAAGCAGGGTGACAATATACAGCCTCAATGTACTCCTTTTCCTATTTGGAACCAGTCTCTTGTTCCATGTCCAGTTCTAACTGTTGCTTTCTGACTTGCATACAAATTTCTCAAGAGGCAGGTCAGGTGGTCTGGTATTCCCCATCTCTTTCAGAATTTTCCACAGTTTATTGTGATCCACACAATCAAAGGCTTTGGGATAGTCAATAAAGCAGAAATAGATGTTTTTCTGGAACTCTCTTGCTTTTTCAATGATCCAGCGGATGTTGGCAATTTGATCTCTGGTTCCTCTGCCTTTTCTAAAACCAGCTTGAACATCTGGACGTTCACAGTTCATGTACTGCTGAAGCCTGGCTTGGAGAATTTCAAGCATTACTTTACTAGCGTGTGAGATGAGTGCAATTGTGCGGTAGTGTGAGCATTCTCTGGCATTGCCTTTCTTTGGGATTGGAATGAAAACTGACCTTTTCCAGTCCTTTGGCCACTGCTGAATTTCCCAAATTTGCTGGCATATTGAGTGTAGCACTTACACAGCATCATCTTTTAGTATATGAAGTAGCTCTACTGGAATTCCATCACCTCCACTAGCTTTGTTTGTAGTGATGCTTTCTAAGGCCCACTAGACTTCACATTCCAGGATGTCTGGCTCTAGGTGAGTGATCACACCATTGTGATTATCTGGGTCATGAAGATCTTTTTTGTACAGTTCTTCTGTGTATTCTTGCCACCTCTTCTTAATATCTTGTGCTTCTGTTAGGTCCATACCATTTCTGTCCTTTATTGAGCCTATCTTTGCATGAAACTGTCTCTTGGTATCTTTAATTTTCTTGAAGAGACCTCTAGTCTTCCCATTCTATTGTTTTCCTCTATTTCTTTGCATTGATCACTGAGGAAGGCTTTCTTACCTCTTTGCTATTTTGGGAATTCTGCATTCAAATAGGTATATCTTTCCTTTCTCCTTTGCTTTTCACTTCTCTTCTTTTCACAGCAATTTGTAAGGCCTCCTCAGACAACCATTTTGCTTTTTTGCATTTCTTTTTCTTGGGGATGGTCTTGATCCATGTTTCCTGTACAATGTCATGAACCTCCATCCATAGTTCATCAGGCACTCTCTCTATCAGACCTAGTCCCTTAAATCTATTTCTCACTTCCACTGTATAATGAATTGTAAGGGATTTGATTTAGGTCATACCTGAATGGTCTAGTAGTTTTCCCCACTTTCTTCAATTTAAGTCTGAATTTGGCAATAAGGAGTTCATGATCTGAGCCACAGTCAGCTCTCGGTCTTGTTTTTGCTGACTATATAGAGCTTCTCCATCTTTGGCTGCAAAGAATATAATCAATCTGATTTCAGTGTTGGCCATCTGGTGATGTCCATGTGTAGAGTCTTCTCTTGTGTTGTTGGAAGAGGGTGTTTGCTATGACAAATGTGTTCTCTTGGCAAAACTCTATTAGTCTTTGCCCTGCTTCATTCTGTACTCCAAGGCCAAATTTGCCTATTATTCCAGGTGTTTCTTGACTACCTACTTTTGCATTCCAGTCCTCTATAATGAAAAGGACATCTTTTTGGGGTGTTAGTTCTAAAAGGTCTTTAGGTATTCACAGAAACATTCGACTTCAGCTTCTTCAGCATTACTGGTAGGGCACAGACTTGGTTTACCGAGATATTGAATGGTTTGCCTTGGAAACGAACAGAGATCATTCTTCGTTTTTGAGATTGCATCCAAGTCCTGCATTTTGGACTCCTGTTGACTGATGGCTACTCCATTTCTTCTAAGGGATTCCTGCCCACAGTGGTAGATATAATGGTCATCTGAGTTAAATTCAGCCATTCCAGTCCAATTTAATTCGCTCATTCCTAGAATATCTACGTTCACTCTTGCCATCTCCTGTTTGACCACTTCCAATTTGCCTTGATTCATGGACCTAACATTCCAGGTTCCTATGCAATACTGCTCTTTACAATATCAGACCTTGCTTCTAACACCAGTCACATCCACAGCTGGGTGTTGTTTTTGCTTTGGCTCCATTCCTTCATTCTTTCTGGAGTTATTTCTCCACTGATCTCCAGTAACATATTGGGCACCTACTGACCTGGGGAGTTCCTCTTTCAGTGTCTTATCTTTTTGCCTTTTCATACTGTTCATGGGGTTCTCAAGGCAAGAATACTGAAGTGGTTTGCAATTCCCTTCTCCAGTGGACCACATTCTGTCACACCTCTCCACCATGACGTGTCCATCTTGGGTGGCCCTACATGCATGGCTTAGTTTCATTTAGTTAGACAAGGCTCTGGTCCATGTGATAAGATTAGCTAGTTTTCTGTGATTGGAGTTTCAGTCTGTCTGCCCTCTGATACCCTCTCTCAGAGCCTACCGTCTTACTGTTTTGTAAGTAGTTGATACTATAAATCAACAACTGCTAAATTTTTAAAGAAAGTCTGGAAACACACAAAGACCTTTATGTTGCCTTAAAATGGAATTCTATTATAGCAAAGTATGTAAATGAGTATAATACGAAAATTCATGTTAAAATTGGGGTATCAATAAATCAAAGAGAAAATAATAAAGTGTAACAGACATCAAAGTAGCCTCTACTCATTTAATTTTCCTTACAACTTATAAATGCTATCCCAATTCTAAAGAGACTGGACTTGGGTGAAAATTTTTTATTATGAAGACATTGGTCTAAGGACAGAAGGATAATCATGTGCCAGCTTACAATTCCTTGTAAAAATAATAACATGAAAAATTAGTAGAAAATAAAAATCTGAAAGTTATCTGGATTCTGAAAATGTTAAGCAATTCTCCCTGTACCTTAATTTTGATCATTTTTGCTGGATTATTTCTGCATATTTAGGCGAAGAGAGTATTTAATTTTTCTGTTGTAATTAATAACATAGTACATCCTTCAGAGCTTGGCATAGTCTTTAAGAATCATCTGGAGCTTCTGGCTCAGCAAGATATTCCCTCTGGCCTTCAGTCTGCCACTAAAGAACGCCTGGAAAGGAGAAAGGGAAAACAGAGTACCAACCTTTGTTACATCACAGTTTCTATCTTTTTAAAAAAGATCATTGTTAAGACTGAATACAATTGAGTTAATAACTCCGGACAACAAAGGCAACTTTTATCTAGCAATGATAGTTTAATGATTATAGATAGCACCCAATTTTTAGATATCTAAGAAAAAATAACGATGCCTTGTATATTTTAGAAAACCATAGAATGGAAAGATCTGGTGCTTCTGCTTCAACCTATGCTACTGGCTTTAATCTATGTTCTTAAATGTGAATTTGAGACCATATGAATAAAAGGCTTTACTGTATTACTAACAATAAAAACATTCAATTCAGAACTTTTAAAAATAGATTTAAAATATTTAGTATATATTCATGAAACAGAAGGCTATATAGTGGCAAAATAAGATAGTCTAACAAAGTGGTACATAGATCCTAGGCTGTAGCATCAGAATGCCTGGGTTAAAATCTAGGCTCTGCCACCAAATGGAAGGTGAGCTTGGACAAACGACTTAACCTCTCTGAACTCTGGCCTCCTTATCTATAAACAGTATGAAAACAGCACTTAAATAGCAGCTTTGTTGCATTAGTTAAATGAAACAATGTGTAAAGTTCTTTGCTTAGTGCCTGACATAGAACTAGGTATTAAACTCATTATTACAAGTAAAAGGCCGCCATGTTAAAACACTAAGAGCTCCAGTTCTTTTCTGAGCTGACAAAAAGAATTTGTGCAGTTTCTCCTGTTCTACTCTGTTCAATTTCTGTTCAATTTCTACTGTTCACTAACAGTAAAGTAAAAATGATAAAATACATATAGCTTACTGAGAAAATAAGATATGGAATATGAAGTGAAAAGTCTCTAGATTTTTAGCTAGATTGAAAAAAATAGTAATATCCATGCATACTTAACATTACAAAGCAGCCCCACAAATAAAATGTCAACTTGAGAAGCACAGCCATCAACCTGAACTGGGCACACCAGCAAAAGAGATGTTCAGAAAGCTTAAAAACATGCTCAAGACCATAGTGCCAGCAACAAATAGGCCAGGACTTGAATTTGGGTGCTCTCTGCTTAACAGTGTCTCCTGATCATTAACTAGCAGCAACTTAATCTCAGTACCAAATCCTCACCACCTGAGGAAAAGCAAAAACTACTTAAACTTTTTATCCCAAAATTAATACAGGATAATTTCATTCAATCAGGATCAAGTGCTAAGCTTCCACACTGGAGACTGGAATTTTAAAACTAAGACTGCTTTCACTGTGAAGCTACAGAAATGATGGTCTGCAACTCCTGCAGAGAGTCACTACTGAGACCTGCTTGCCAGGTGCTACACTCTGAGAGGGACTTAACAACCAATAAGGACACCTATTTCCTTGAAGTAAGTACACCAATATTTGGTGGTTACTATCGAGTAGAAGAATTTTGTACATAAATCTCTGTTCCTAGTTGACTCTTAGAACAGGTTCCTAGAAGAAGAATTACTGAATCATGGCATTTAGATTTTCTTGACCATACTTCCATTATCATGGTTTTCAAACTTTGTTCCGCAGTGCACTAGGGCACTGCAGTGAACTCAAACACACTTTGGAGTATTTAAATTTTTTGAAGGAAATACAGTGACATTGGTCAAAGACAACACAAAAAAACTACTCTTGTTTAGATCTATTTAATAAACTGAACCATTAGGTATTTCTTTTGGCCTAGAAATGCCATAAAACTTTTTTACTGAACTGTAAGTTGCCATAAAAGAAGTCAGTGAAACTCTCACAGTGCTTTCCAGAAAGATGGTATCAAACTAATATTCCTTCTAGCTATGTGTAAATTCTCTTATCCCAACCTTATTAATACTATTTTTCCAATCTTTGAAAATCTGAGGCAAAAATGACATGCTTTAATTTGCATGTTTTAGATACTGGGAAAAATTAGTAATTGTTCTCATGTATGTTAGTCATTTCTGTCTCTCATTAATTATTGGTTCATGTCTTTTGCTCATTTTTTTACACTGAGGTCTTAGTGTTGCCCGTAGTTTTTATAGGTTATTGACACCAATATACTATGTACCATCTTTTTTTTCCCCAGGTTTATGGAATGTCTTATAGAGGGAGTCTGACAAGCAGAAGTTTTACATTTCTACACAGCCTAAACTACTATTATTGAGCTTGTGTTCCTTATTTCTATCCTTGCTTTAATCTATTCAAGTATTAACTGAGAATCTAAAGTACCCTAGACAATATTTTATGCTAGAAAAGAGACATCTCTCCCTGTTATCAGGGTGCTAACATTACAATAGTGAAAGGGAAGTAGCTCAGTCGTGTCCGACTCTTTGCAACCCCATGGACTGTAGCCCACCAGGCTCCTCCGTCCATGGGATTGTCCAGGCAAGAATACTGGAGTGGGTTGCCATTTCCTTCTCCAGGGGATCTTCCCAACCCAGGGATCAAACCCAGGTCTCCCACATTGCAGGCAGACGCTTTAACCTCTGACTTACCAGGGAAGCCCAACATTTCAATAGGGAAGTCAAAAAACAAAATGTGAACAAGTAATTAAAGACTTATAAATGCTATTAAGGAGGTCATGAAAACTATAACAGGAGGGAATTACTCTGGATAAAACAAAGCCAGTCCTATAAAAAGATAGGGATTGAAATTCCAGAAAGGCAAATATATAGACATTGAAGGAATAAAAACTGATGGGAAGGAACTAACAGAAAGGCAATGTAAACTGATTTAGTATAAGTGATGCAGCAAGCAGTGTAGGATGAGGCTGGGGAGATGAGCAAGGGAAGCATCACAAACAATATGTTAACAGGTAGTTTAGATTTTATCTAAGTGCTAAAGAAAATCTTGGAGGTTTTTATCAGGTGGAATAACTGATAATCTGATTTCATTCTTAAGAGATTATTCTGGCTCCTATGTGAACAGATTGGTGGAAAAGCAAGACTAAGTGTAGTAAGACCAGGCAGAAAGCCAGCTGAGAGATGATGGAAACTTGGGTCATGATGATATTCCTAGTGATAAAGAGAAGAAAATGAATACTAAAGATACATTTTGGAGAAATAACAAACAGGATTAAGGATAGAAAGGATACAAAGGTAAAGAAAGAAGCCAAGACAATTCTTGTATTATTGAGCATACTAATTTCAGTAGACAGATAATTGTGCCATTTCCTGAAAAAAGACTCAGGGGAGAAAATTAAATCACAAGTTCTAAATGGGGCATAATAAAGTGTCCCATCAGAGATGCAAGTAGAGAGCTGGTTATATCACTATGGAACTCAGAGAAGATGACTGAGTGAGACAATTAAATCTGCAAGATGACAACATATAGACGGCTCTAAATACCACAAGATAGATGGACTCATTTCAGAGTATTATTTAGAGAAGAGTCCTGAAATGAGCTCTCAGAAATACCAAAACCCAATGGCTGGGGGTAAAAGGAGAAGACACCACAGGAGATTAAGAATAGCCAAAGGTAGAAAAAGCAAAATAGGAGAATAAGGTGTCATAAAAGGCAATGGATGAAATTATTTCAAAAAGTTGGTGGTTAACTGAGTTAAATGCTACTAAAAGGCTGAGAAAGACCTAGACAGAGAAATATTCACTGGACTTAGGAGTTTTATGGTGTAGTACATCAAGGCTGTATATTGTCACCCTATTATTTAACTTATATGCAGAGTACACCATGAGAAACACTGGGCTGGAAGAAGCACAAGCTGGGATCAAGATTGCTGGGAGAAATATCAATAACCTCAGATATGCAGATGACACCACCCTTATGGCAGAAAGCGAAGAAGAACTAAAGAGCCTCTTGATGAGAGTGAAAGAAGAGAGTGAAAAAGTTGGCTTAAAGCTCAACATTCAGAAAACGAAAATCATGGCATCTGGTCCCATCACTTCATGGCAGATGGGGAAAGAGTGGAAACAGTGTCAGACTTTATTTTGGGGGGCTCCAAAATCACTGCAGATGGTGACTGCAGCCATGAAATTAAAAGACGCTTACTCCTTGGAAGGAAAGTTATGACCAACCTAGACAGCTTATTAAAAGGCAGAGATATTACTTTGCCAACAAAGGTCCATCTAATCAAGGTTATGGTTTTTCCAGTGGTCATGTATGGATGCAAGAGTTGGACTGTGAAGAAAGCTGAGTGCCGAAGAATTGATGCTTTTGAACTGTGGTGTTGGAGAAGACTCTTGAGAGTCCCTTGGACTGCAAGGAGATCCAACCAGTCCATTCTAAAGGAGATCAGTCCTGGGTGTTCTTTGGAAGGAATGATGCTAAAGCTGAAACTCCAGTACTTTGGCTATCTCATGCGAAGAGTTGACTCATTGGAAAAGACTCTGATGCTGGGAGGGATTGGGGGCAGGAGGAGAAGGGGACAAAAGAGGATGAGATGGCTGGATGGCATCACCAACTCAATGGATGTGAGTTTGAGTGAACTCCGGGAGATGGTGAAGGACAGGGAGGCCTGGCGTGCTGCGATTCATGGGGTCACAAAGAGTCAGACACAACTGAGCAACTGAACTGACTGAACTGATGGTGTCATGTCTTATGTTTAAGTCTTCAAGTCCTTTTGAGTTTATTTTTAACATTTTTTTTAAACGTAGCCACTATGTAATTTTTGATTACATATGTGGCTCATATTATTATATGGGGCTTCACCTCTTGGCTCAGATGGTAAGGAATCTGCCTGCAATGCAGGAGACCCAGGTTCAATCCCTGAGTTGGGAAGATCTCCTAAAGAGGGGAATGGCTACCTATTCCAGTATTCTTGCCTGGAGAATCCCATGGTTTCAATGACATATGTAGCTCACATTTTATGTCTAACATGTGTCTAATATTAAAACCAGGACAGCACTGGTTTAGACAATTCTTTTGTGAAAAGGAAAAAGATCTGATATGGCATGCTGGATGGGGATTGCTTTAAGATCCGTGTTAGCTTGCTTCTGTGCTATAGGACACTTACATCATGAAATGAGAGAGAATGATGTAGAAAAAAGCGGAAGGAGAGCAACAATGGCTTTAAGTAGATACCTGGATGAGAAATGAAGATGTCTTTGACAGAAGAAGGGAGACTTCCTTCAATGTAATATACAGGAAAAAAAGAAGATTGATGCAGATGCTGATGGGATTCTCTGATAGCTCAGATGGTAAGGAATCCACCTGCAACGTGGGAGACCCAGGTTTGATCCCTGAGTCAGGAGGATCCCCTGGAGAAGGGATGGCTACCCACTCCAGTATTCTTGCCTGGAGAATTCCATGGACAGAAGAGCCTGGCAGGCTATAGTTCACGGGGTCACAAAGAGTCAGATACGACTGAGCAACTAATACACACACATGCAGATGCCAATAGAATACATCTGGTGATAGGAAGGTAAATATTTTCATCAGAGGTCTTTCTTTTTTTCCCCAAAGAAGCAAGAAGAAAGGTCAGCAGCTGAAGACAAATATGAAAAACACATCTCAGACCACAGGAATGGAAGCTTAGTGGAAAATCACAGTAAGATTGCTAGACAGTGCTTAAAGACTATTTTGTAATCAAAATTTGGGGCTTCCCTGGTGGCTTAGTGATAAAGAACCCGCTGGCCAATGCAGGAGACTCAGGTCCAATTCATGGGTCATGAAGATTCCCTTAGAGAAGGAAAGGGCAACCCACTCCAGTATTCTTACCTGGACAATCCCATGGACAAAGGAACGTGGTGGGGTACAGTCCATGGAGTTGCAAAGGAGTTGGACATGGCTTAGCAAATAAACAACAAAAATCAAAATTTTAAAGGGAATCTAACTTGTCTAGTTGTATGGTTTTCCTCTTAACTCCTTCATCTATTCTGGTACAGATAGAAAGATGGCAGAGAGTAGAGTTAAAATAGGGTGGAATTTTCCACACAAGTAAGATGAGAGATATACAGGGAGATGAGGATATTTTCAAGGGAGATATTATGATGGACTACAAAATCTAAGCTGAATAAGAAGAGACGAAAAGACAGAAGGGCACTGATGGACAGAAAGTGGTGGTGTCAACAAACTGGAGGCCTCTGAAGTTCAACAGCAGTAGTAAGACTCACAAGACAAAAAACAAGCAAGGGATGGTATTGGAAAATGGTGATGTTTTGAAACAGATATTGGAATTTGCACATTTTATGCTTCCAATAAAGACAAAAGCTGATACAGAATGGACTGAAAGATAATTTGAAACAGTATCAATAAACTAAGAGTCATCTGGTTAGAGAAGTCATTTTTATGAATGCTGAAGGAAGCCACCAAGGTTGACAAGAGTTGGTGCATAGAGAGACTGTACACTAGAATATAAGCTGTTTGATAGCTGAAGAACAGGGGTGATGGCACCAAGGTGGGGCAGAACATAACTGGGCCAAATGAGTTTAGAAAACCTCTAGTATTAATTAGAACTTCTATAAAGACTAGATCTTTGAGAATAATTAACAGCTAGGTTTTTGTCAAGTTTTGCCTCTGCTTTAATTCTTTCACATTTAATTCCATTCTGTCTGGTATTGACAGAATGGTACATAGAATGACACAAAGCACTATCATTTCCTATGTAACTTCCCAGTATCATTCACCCCCAAAGACCTGATATTCCTAATGATTATATAAATGTTACATAAAGGTTTCCCTAAATCCTATATTTAATCCTTTAAAGGCATCTCAGGTATATCTTACAAAAGAACTCTTAATTACTCGCTCAGCAGCCATAATGACCTTTAAAAATCAGATGTCAATCCAGAGAGCAACAGCTTCCTATCATATATAAGATCTAAACTCCTCACCAACATCTACAAGGTCCAGTATGATTAACCCATGCCTACTTCTCCCTTTTCCCCTCCTGTTTCTCTCTCCACTGCTCATTTTGTTGGCCTCCTCACAGTTACAATATCCAATAAGCAGAGCCACTGGTGCCTCCAGCCTTTGCACTGGTTGTTTCTTTAGCCTTATGGTTCATTCCCTAATCTTCACTTTGTTCAGGTCTCTATCAAGTCTTTTTGGACAACCCTATCTAAAACAGTGCCTCCATCCTGTCACACTCTAATCCAGGGGTTGGCAAACTACAGCCCAAAGGCCAAAACCAGTCTGTTGCCTGTTTTCATTCATAAACAAATCCATTGGTATATATATATTATCCATGGCTACTTTAATTCTATAAATGGCAGAACCAAGTAGGTGCAACAGAGACCATCTGACCTGCAAAGCTTAGAATATTTACAATGGGACCCTTTACAGAAAAAGTTTGCCAACCACTACTGTAACCCATAACTCTGACTTATTTTTCTCCATATTTGAAATTATATTTCTTTTCCATTTCCCTTCTAGAACTTCCCTGGTGGCTCAGACGGTAAAGCGTCTGTCTATAATGTGGGAGACCTGGGTTCGATTCCTGGGTCGGGAAGTTCCCTGGAGAAGGAAATGGCAACCCACTCCAGTACTCTTGCCTAGAAAATCTCATGGATGGAGGAGCCTGGTGTCCATAAGGTCTCAAAGAGTCGGACACGACTGAGCGACTTCACTCTAGGACTAAGCTCTGCCCAGAAAGGGCGCTGTCTTGTTTAGCCACATTAAGCACTCAAATAAAAGGAGGTACTAAATAAATTCCTGGGAAAGAATTAACAGAGCTCACTCAGTATCTGGCATTATAGTAAGCTCTTCATGCATATTAGTGGATTTAGTTATCATCCATTTAGTTATTTGGGATTCTCACTATTCATTTTACAATGAGAAAATTAAGGTTTGGAGAGTAGATGTAAGAGCTAAGATTGAAACTCAGGTTTATCTGATGCCAAAAGAATGTATTTTTAACCACGATACAACTTTATAATTCTTTTTAAATTAGTCTTTCTATCCAGGGAAATTGAACATTTTATCCTTTATTCAAATTGTTCTGTATCTTGTAAAGTTATATTGTTTTCTGCAAATAAGCACTGTGCTTTTATTGTTTTGATAGTCATTGGTACTTGGAAGTTTGGGCAGTTATTATAAACAAATTTTAAAAATTATATCTTCTAGTTGGTGTTACTGCTATGTGAAAACTATTTTAAAATAATTACTGTGCATTCAACCATTTGTTTGAACTCCTCTGATCTAAGAATAATCTGATCTTCTTGGGATTTCTAGCTACATAATCATGATTAAAAATTACAAAATTTCCTCCTCTCTTCTAGTTGCTACATCAGTTACTTTAATTTTGTGTGTCTGTGGATTACCCAAAGGTTTCAGAACAATATTAACTTATAACGGTCAGTGAAGGTACTTTTGTTTTTCATGATTTTCTACTGAAATGCCTCTAAATGTTTTACCCTCAGGAAGATACTGGCTATTATGTTCCATCTTTCTATATCCAGTTTACTGTGATGATTAAGACAAGTTCTTAATCTTATATATCAGGGAAGAATGTCTAATTTTATGAAATATCATATGGTTTTTTCACCTCTGAACCAATGACAATAAATTAAAAGGTCTAGATATGAGTTTTATATTGTTTATCTGCTGAAGAAGAATTTCACTCAAAAGTTTATTTTTAACAAGTTATTGGCTGAAAAACTCCATTAGAAAAATATATGATCTGTCAACTTGAATACTGCTATCAACTCTTTCTTCAAGAAATCTGCCTCATAAATTAGAATTTTGGAGTCAGCCAAAACCTGCAACTGTCAAATAGGAAGCAATAATGACAAATAAATAAACATTTTAAGAACTTTACCTTCTGAGGATCAAGCTTGCCCAAGACTACTTCCATGAAATCTTCATCTGAAAGTGTGATGGTTACATCAGCAGAGCCTTTTGCAGGGCCTTGATACACTTTTCCAGAACCAGTTTTCAGGTCAATAGCTAGAAAAAATAGGAAGAAACCAATATCAGTCATTTTTATCTTTACAACATGAGAATAAAATGAAGCAGATAAATGCCGACATTTTTTAATAGTTTCAGAGTTACTGTGGTGTTTATTCTACATCATATATAACATATCACTTAGAAAAAAAATTTTAAATCCTTTATTTTTTGAGATGTTCTTTTTATAAAGAATATGATTTTCAAAAGAATCAAATCACTAATAGTTTTTCTTCATTGAAGAAGTTTACACAATAGAGAGATTTGAAAAGTGAATCAATGTAGAATAATATAATGAAGTTAAGAGGTTAGAAGTTAGATGATTAAGGTCTTTAGATTCAAATAAAGACTCTACAGTCAACAAAGGAAGAAAATGGAATTTTAAAACAATTGCATATTGGCTGGGAGGTTCTGCCATATGAATTAAATGATAGTAAAATTAAAATTTTTAAAGTATTTCAATTAGTTATTTATTTACAAAATGGTACTGCCTTAACTGTTGTGAATAAAGGTTAATATTAAAATCTCTTCCCTTAACTGTTTTGGACAGCAGGATTAAGTGTCCCAGAAACAGGCTGGATAACTGGAAAAGATATTAAAAATTTACCTCCTTCATTGCTCTCTGTATAGCACAGAGCTTTACGTTAAAGTTACATTTTACAAAGTTTTCATTGTCATACATGTGATCAAGACCACTCATCCAGAAAGGCCAATTCCACTCATCCAGCTTTAGCCTCTTGAATGTGCTTTCTCTACTATTGCAAAAAAGCTATGATCACATCATTCTCCCTAAGAGTGTGTAGGGAACTCCCAACTTAGGATCAAGAAAAGACACACACATGTAAGAAAAATTATATAGACTGGTTAGCCAAGTTCTGCTGCAAAGACAGAATTAAATCACTCCCACTGTCCACAGAAGATAATTTTGCCAACGAAACTAAACAAACAAACAAAAATAGCATGACTACGAACGGTTACCTTGGGGAGGAGAAAGGGTAAGAAGGGGAACTTTTTGCTTTGTTTCATTCACTCACTTCATTGTTTAGTTTCTTCTACGGTTCTCAGACAATATGCAAGATACTAGGAATAAGGAGTGAAGAACAAAGGCTCTGTTCTTACTGGCACATACATATTACAAACATGTTTTTCCGTGTTATTTGTGTAGTTAAAAACAAAAGTAGAATAAGAGAAGGAGGAAGGCAGGCAAGGAAGGAGCAGGGAGAGAATAATAGGAGGGGTCAGAGGGTAGAAAGGAAAGACTAAAGAAAAGCAAACCTCTGACATTCAACAGATACTGTTTTAATTCTTCACAAGTGAGTCTAAGGCCCACTGTATGCACCAGTCTTACTCAGGAATAAAACCGGACTCACATAATCTTAATACTTCACTGTGGAGTACGTCTCTTAGCTAGTGAAGGCCCTTCTAATGAAGTGCTATCTACCTGCCCTCTCACTCACTCGGTTTTACTTGCTGCTTCACAGCCACATTCTCATAAAGCAATAAAACTTTTTTCTGTGGAAAACTAATAACTAGTGCTGATAAACAAAAAGAGGGCTAAAAAGGGGAACGTTCTTAGCAAGAAGACTAGCCTCTGTCAGACCACCTCAGCCCAGCAAGGCAGAGGCCACACTGGTCCTTGCTCAGGCAGCCTTCCAGCTCCTACATGACCAAGCACGACAGGCCTCAGAGGGGCCTAACCTTGAAAGAAACAATGAAGATGCCTCCCTACTCCACAGCCAAAACCAAGCCTGGTGCCAGAACTCTCCTCATTTTCTTTAGACTCACACTAACTTGGTTGTTAAAAATCCCGACACAGACACACCTCTGCCCAGCAATTCACTGTTGGTGTTGTCTGGATAGCGAAATACAGGAAGCAGCTGGGAAGATGGGCACAGTCCAGGATCTCTAAGTTGGAATGCATCTTTCAGGCCACTGAGCGCAAACCCCGTGGCTTCTAGACTTGCTTAAGGGTAGTCACTCTGTGTAACCCCAGTTCCACAGGTGAACAAAGTAGCTGAGCCTGTTCTCTCTAAACAGGTTTGCATTTCCCATAATATGAACAAAGCTGGGACAACTAAAACGTTTAGAAAAACAGTTTTAAAACAGCTCGCAAAAAAAAAAAAAAAAAATAGGTATTCCCTAAGTCAAGGTATTTAGTCACCTGTTTTATGTCATTAAGCACCAAGATGCAAAATAGAGATGCCAACGTGGAATTATCTTCTTAAAAAATCATAAGCCAAAAATCTTAGGTACTTTCTACTGTTGCCAGCTCTGATTTAGCTCAGTGACACAGACTGCAAGAAAACAATTAGAACTGAAAAAAGATACACATAGTTTAGAATCAAATCAAAGACAGATAACTAAAGAGAATAATGAATACTTTCAGAGAAAGCTTCAAGATCCAATTTTATTGTTAGCTTTGATAAATTAGGACCTGAAGAAGATACAGTAAAATAAACAAAAGCCACAGGCATCAATTATAAGTACGTATTAATAGGATTCAAATATTCCCATTTTGGGGTGGAATGTAAGAAAAAACCCTTCGCCTAGGTTAATAAAAGGCAATTACTAAATGTAAGTACATTTTCTAATACTGTCTACAAGGCAAGTGACACTAAGATATGGTGAAAATATTAACTTGTTATTGAACTATATTTAAGAAAATCATCATATTTGTCAGAATGAATCACTTGTATATTTTATAAATCTCTACAGAGTTCTATTTTGCCAAATGTGAGACACACAATTCCAGCAACTTTTCTCACTCTTGTCTCATTCCTTTCCATGACCAGTATCTTCAAAATTCCATGCTTTATATTTATAACTCAACTTGTAATATAGTTTCATCTGTAGGGAAAAGGTAGAATTCCGTCAAAGATAGACAGAAGGAAGGACAGAATGAAGAAAGAAAGGCAAGTGCTGATACCTATATATCACTGTTAATTGATAAAGATTTTTAGAAAAAAAAAATAGACACTGAAATTTGGTGTCTGAAGACCACTTCAGTATTCTTGCCTTGAGAACCCAATGAATAGTATGTGAAAAGGAAAAATGATAGGATACTGAAAGAGGAACACCCCAGGTCAGTAGGTGCTCAAAATGCTACTGGAGATCAGTGGAGAAAAAACTCCAGAAAGAATGAAGGGATGGAACGAAAGCAAAAACAACACCCAGTTGTGGATGTGACTGGTGATAGAAGCAAGGTCCGATGCTGTAAAGAGCAATATTGCATAGGAACCTGGAATGTCAGGTCCATGAATCAAGGAAATTGGAAGTGGTCAAACAGGAGATGGCAAGGGTGAACGTCAACATTCTAGGAATCAGCGAACTAAAATGGACTGGAATGGGTGAATTTAAATCAGATGACCATTATATCTACTACTGCAGGCAGGAATCCCTTAGAAGAAACAGAGTAGCCATCATGGTCTACAAAAGAGTCCAAAATGCAGTACTTGGATGCAATCTCAGAAAAGAAGAATGATCTCTGTTCGTTTCCAAGGCAAACCATTCAGTATCAGAGTAATCCAAGTCTATGCCCCAACCAGTAACGCTGAAGAAGCTGAAGTTGAACGGTTCTATGAAGACCTACAAGACCTTTTAGAACTAACACCCAAAAAACATGTCCTTTCCATTATAAGGCACTGGAATGCAAAAGTAGGAAGTCAAGAAACACCTGGAGTAACAGGCAAATTTGGCCTTGGGATACAGAATGAAGTAGGGCAAAGACTAATAGAGTTTTGCCAAGAAAATGCACTGGTCATAGCAAACACCCTCTTCCAAAAACACCAGAGAAGACTCTACACATGGACATCACCAGATGGTCAACACCAAAATCAGATTGATTATATTCTTTGCAGCCAAAGATGGAGAAGCTCTATACAGTCAAAAAAAACAAGACCAGGAGCTGACTGTGGCTCAAATCATGAACTTTTAATTGCCAAATTCAGACTGAAATTGAAGAAAGTAGGGAAAACTACTAGACCATTCAGGTATGACCTAAATCAAATCCCTTATGATTATACAGTGGAAGTGAGAAATAGATTTAAGGGACTAGATCTGATAGATAGAGTGCCTGATGAACTATGGACGGAAGTTCGTGACATTGTACAGGAGACAGGGATCAAGACCATCCCCATGGAAAAGAAATGCAAAAAAGCAAAATGGCTGTCTCAGGAGGCCTTACAAACAGCTGTGAAAATAAGATAAGCAAAAAGCAAAGGAGAAAAGGAAAGATATAAGCATCTGAATGCAGAGTTCCAAAGAATAGCAAGAAGAGGTAAGAAAGCCTTCCTCAGCGATCAATTCAAAGAAATAGAGGAAAATAACAGAATGGGAAGGACTAGAGATCTCTTCAAGAAAATGAGAGATACCGAGGGAACGTTTCATGCAAAGATGGGCACAATAAAGGACAGAAATGGTATGGACCTAACAGAAGCAGAAGATATTAAGAAGAGGTGGCAAGAATACACAGAAGAACTATACAAAAAAGATCTTCATGACCACGATGGTGTGATCACTCACCTAGAGCCAGACATCCTGGAATGTGAAGTCAAGTGGGCCTTAGAAAGCATCACTATGAACAAAGCTAGTGGAGGTGATGGAATTCCAGTTGAGCTGTTTCAAATCCTGAACGATGATGCTGTGAAAGTGCTGCACTCAATATGCCAACAAATTTGGAAAACTCAGCAGTGGCTTCAGGACTGGAGAAGGTCAGTTTTCATTCCAATCCCAAAGAAAGGCAATGCAAAAGAATGCTCAAACTACCACACAATTGCACTCATCTCACATGCTAGTAAGCTAATGCTCAAAATTCTGCAAGCCAGGCTTCAGCAATACATGAACCGTGAACTTCCAGATGTTCAAGCTGGTTTTAGAAAAGGCAGAGGAACCAGAGATCAAATTGCCAACATCCGCTGGATCATGGAAAAAGCAAGAGAGTTCCAGAAAAACATCTATTTCTGCTTTATTGACTATGCCAAAGCCTTTGACTGTGTGGATCACAATAAACTGTGGAAAATTCTGAAAGAGATGGGAATACCAGACCACCTGACATGCCTCTTGAGAAACCTATATGCAGGTCAGGAAGCAACAGTTAGAGCTGGACATGGAACAAGAGACTGGTTCCAAATAGGAAAAGGAGTACGTCAAGGCTGTATATTGTCATCCTGCTTACTTAACTTCTATGCAGAGTACATCATGAGAAACGCTGGACTGGAAGAAGCACAAGATGGAATCAAGACTGATGGGAGAAACATCAATAACCTTAGATATGCAGATGACACCAGCCTTATGGCAGAAAGTGAAGAGGAACTAAAAAGCCTCTTGATGAAAGCGAAAGTGGAGAGTGAAAAAGTTGGCTTAAAGCTCAACATTCAGAAAACGAAGATCATGGCATCTGGTCCCATCACTTCATGGGAAACAGATGGGGAAACAGTGGAAACAGTATCAGACTTTATTTTTTGGGGCTCCAAAATCACTGCAGATGGTGACTGCAGCCATGAAATTAAAAGACGCTTACTCCTTGGAAGAAAAGTTATGACCAACCTAGATAGCATATTAAAAAGCAGAGACA